>NW_027514862.1:0-113999 GCF_048772815.1 Callospermophilus lateralis | reverse complement strand
TACTTGAAGAGGAAAACAAACCTAGAGACAAAACTGAGAAGTCCTTTATTTTGTCAAGTTTCAAAGAATTACTACAATCCATGTCGGATTTAGAGTTCCAAATTCATCTATCTATATAGGAGAGAACAGAGGGAAACCTAAAATATAAAAACTGCTACTGTAGACGAACGCTTAAGCCTAGAAGAACAAAATTTGGTGAGTCAAGTGGGATTTGTGTACTGATCATTACCACCGAGTATCATCAAGATCGGAAGAAAAAATATTTGCTGGTATTTCGGAAACTCGTTAAATCTTTGAAGCTTGGCAACCCCTCTCAATGAAAGTGCTTTTCCACAGTCTCTGCTTTGGGCTACTTGAAGAGGAAACAAACCATAGAGACAAAACGGAGAACTACTTTATTTTGTCAAGTTTCAAAGAGCTACTACAAACCATGTTGGATTTAGAGTTCCAAATTCATCTATCGATATAGGAGAGAACAGATTGAAACCTAAAAATGTAAACTGCTACTGTAGACGAACGCTTTAACCTAGAAGGACAAAATTTGGTGAGACAAGTGGGATTTGTGTACTGATCATTTCCACCAAGTGTCATCAAGTTTGGTTGAAAAAAATATTTGCTGTTATTTCGGAAACTCGTTAATTCTTAGAAGCATGTCAACCCCTCTCAATGAAAGTGCGTTCCCCAGTCTGTGCCTTGGGCTACTTGAATAGGAAACAAACCATTGAGACAAAACAGAGAACTCCTCTTTTTGTCAAGTTTCAAAGAGCTACTACAAACCATGTTGGATTTAGAGTTCCAAATTCATCTATCTATATAGGAGAGAACAGAGGGAAACCTAAATATAAAAACTGCTACTGTTGACGAACACTTCAACCTAGAAAAACAAAATTTGGTGAGCCAAGTGGGATTTGTGTACTGATCATTACCACCAAGTATCATCAAGATTGGGTGAAAATATATTTTGCTGGTACTTCGGAAACTCGTAAATTCTTAGAAGCTTTGCAACCCCTCTCAATGAAAGTGCTTTTCCACAGTGTGTGCCTAGAGCTACTTGAAGAGGAAACAAACCATAGAGACAAAACTGAGAACTCCTTTATTTTCTTAAGTTTCAAAGAGCTACTACACACCATGTTGGATTTAGTGTTCCAAATTCATCTATCTATGAAGGAGAGAACAGAAGGAAACCTAAATATAAAAACTGCTACTTAGACGAACGCTTCAACCTAGAAGAACAAAATTTGGTGAGCCACGTGGGATTTGTGTACTGATCATTACCACCAACTATCATCAAGATTGGGTGAAAAAATATTTGCTGGTATTTCGGAAACTCATAATTTCTTGGAAGCTTGGCAAAACCTTTCAATGAAAGTGCTTTTCCACAGTCTCTGCTTAGGGCTACTTGACGGGGAAACAAACCATAGAGACAAAACGGAGAACTACATTATTTTGTCAAGTTTCAAAGAGCTACTACAAACCATGTTGGATTTAGAGTTCCAAATTCATCTATCTATATAGGAGAGAACAGAGTGAAACCTAAATATAAATACGGATACTATAGACGAACGCTTCAAACTAGTAGAACAAAATTTGGTGAGCCAAGTGGGATTTGTGTACTGATCATTACCACCGAGTATCATCAAGATTGGGAGAAAAAATATTTGCTTGTATTTCGGAAACTCATTAATTCTTAGAAGATTGGCAACCCCTCTCAATGAATGTGCTTTTCCACAGTCTCTGCTTTGGGCTACTTGAAGATGAAACAAATCATAGAGACAAAACTGAGAACTCCTTTATTTTGTCAAGTGTCAAAGAGCTACTACAAACCATGTTGGATTTAGAGTTCCTAATTCATCTAGGATATAGGAGAGAACAGAGTGAAACCGAAAAATAAAAACTGCTACTGTAGACGAACGCTTTAACCTAGAAGAACAGAATTTGGTGAGCCAAGTGGGATTTGTGTACTGATCATTACCACCCAGTGTCATCAAGATTGGGTGAAAAAAAATATTTGCTGTTATTTCGGATCCTGGTTAATTCTTAGAAACTTGTGAACCCCTCTCAATGAAAGTGCTTTCCACAGTCTGTGCCTAGGGCTACTTGAAGAGGAAACAAACCATAGAGACAAAACTGAGAAGTCCTTTATTTTGTCAAGTTTTAAAGAATTACTACAATCCATGTTGGATTTAGAGTTCCAAATTCATCTATCTATATAGTAGAGAATAGAGGGAAACCTAAATATAATAATTACTACAGTAGGCGAACGCTTCAACATAGAAGAACAAAATTTGGTGAGCCAAGTGGGATTTGTATACTGATCATGACCACCAAGTATCATCAAGATTGGGTGAAAAAATATTTGCTGGTATTTTGGAAACTCGTAATTTCTTGGAAGCTTGGCAACCCCTTTCAATGAACGTTCTATTCCACAGTCTCTGCATAGGGCTACTTGAAGAGGAAACAAACCATAGAGACAAAACTGAGAACTACTTTATTTTGTCAAGTTTCAAAGAGCTACTACAAACCATGTTGGATTTAGAGTTCCAAATTCATCTATCTATATAGGGGAGAACAGAGTGAAACCTAAATATAAATACGGATACTGTACACGAACGCTTCAACCTAGTAGAAAAAAATTTTGTGAGCCAAGTGGTATTTGTGTACTGATAATTACCACCGAGTATCATCAAGATTGGGTGAAAAAATATTTGCTGGCATTTCGGAAACTCGCTAATTTTTAGAAGCTTGGCAACCCCTCTCTATGAAAGTGCTTTCCCACAGTCTGTGCCTAGGGCTACTTGAAGAAGAAATAAACCATAGAGACAAAACAGAGAACTCGTTTATTTTGTCAAGTTTTCAAAGAGCTACTACAAACCATGTTGGTTTTAGAGTTCCAAATTCATCTATCTATATAGGAGAGACCAGAGGGAAACCTAAATATAAAAACTGCTACTGTAGACGAACCCTTCAACCTAGAAGAACAAAATTTGGTGAGCCAAGTGAGATTTGTGTACTGATCATTACCACCAAGTATCATCAAGATTGGGTGAAAAAATATTTGCTCGTAATTCGGAAACTCGTTATTTCTTAGAAGCTTTGAAACCCCTCTCAATGAAAGTGCTTTTCCACAGTCTGTGCCTAGGGCTACTTGAAGAGGAAACAAACCATAGAGACAAAACTGAGAACTCCTTTATTTTTTCAAGTTACAAAGAGCTACTACAAACCAGGTTGGATTTCGTGTTCCAAATTCATCTATCTATGTAGGAGAGAACAGAGGGGAAACCTAAATATAAAAACTGCTACTTAGACGAACGCTTCAACCTAGAAGAACAAAATTTGGTGAGCCACGTGGGATTTGTGTACTGATCATTACCACGAACTATCATCAAGATTGGGTGAAAAAATATTTGCTGGTATTTCGGAAACTCGTAATTTCTTGGAAGCTTGGCAAAACCTTTCAATGAAAGTGCTTTTCCACAGTCTCTGCTTAGGGCTACTTGACGAGGAAACAAACCATAGAGACAAAACGGAGAACTACTTTATTTTGTCAAGTTTCAAAGAGCTACTACAAAACCATGTTGGATTTAGAGTTCCAAATTCATCTATCGATATAGGAGAGAACAGATTGAAACCTAAAAATGTAAACTGCTACTGTAGACGAACGCTTTAACCTAGAAGGACAAAATTTGGTGAGACAAGTGGGATTTGTGTACTGATCATTTCCACCAAGTGTCATCAAGTTTGGTTGAAAAAAATATTTGCTGTTATTTCGGAAACTCGTTAATTCTTAGAAGCATGTCAACCCCTCTCAATGAAAGTGCGTTCCCCAGTCTGTGCCTTGGGCTACTTGAATAGGAAAACAAACCATTGAGACAAAACAGAGAACTCCTCTTTTTGTCAAGTTTCAAAGAGCTACTACAAACCATGTTGGATTTAGAGTTCCAAATTCATCTATCTATATAGGAGAGAACAGAGGGAAACCTAAATATAAAAACTGCTACTGTTGACGAACACTTCAACCTAGAAAAACAAAATTTGGTGAGCCAAGTGGGATTTGTGTACTGATCATTACCACCAAGTATCATCAAGATTGGGTGAAAATATATTTTGCTGGTACTTCGGAAACTCGTAAATTCTTAGAAGCTTTGCAACCCCTCTCAATGAAAGTGCTTTTCCACAGTGTGTGCCTAGAGCTACTTGAAGAGGAAACAAACCATAGAGACAAAACTGAGAACTCCTTTATTTCTTAAGTTTCAAAGAGCTACTACACACCATGTTGGATTTAGTGTTCCAAATTCATCTATCTATGAAGGAGAGAACAGAAGGAAACCTAAATATAAAAACTGCTACTTAGACGAACGCTTCAACCTAGAAGAACAAAATTTGGTGAGCCACGTGGGATTTGTGTACTGATCATTACCACCAACTATCATCAAGATTGGGTGAAAAAAATATTGCTGGTATTTCGGAAACTCTTAATTTCTTGGAAACTTGGCAAACCTTTCAATGAAAGTGCTTTTCCACAGTCTCTGCTTAGGGCTTCTTGACGAGGAAACAATCCATGGAGACAAAACGGAGAACTACTTCATTTTGTCAAGTTTCAAAGAGCTACTACAAACCATGTTGGATTTAGAGTTCCAAATTCATCTATTGATATAGGAGAGAACAGATTGAAACCTAAAAATGTAAACTGCTACTGTAGACGAACGCTTTAACCTAGAAGGACAAAATTTGGTGAGACAAGTGGGATTTGTGTACTGATCATTACCACCAAGTGTCATCAAGTTGGTTGAAAAAAATATTTGCTGTTATTTCGGAAACTCGTTAATTCTTAGAAGCTTGTCAACACCTCTCAATGAAAGTGCGTTCCACAGTCTGTGCCTAGGGCTACTTGAATAGGAAACAAACCATTGAGACAAAACAGAGAACTCCTTTATTTTGTCAAGTTTCGAAGAGCTACTACAAAACCATGTTGGATTTAGAGTTCCAAATTCATCTATCTATATAGGAGAGAACAGAGGGAAACCTAAATATAAAAACTGCTACTGTTGACGAACACTTCAACCTAGAAAAACAAAAATTTGGTGAGCTAACTGGGATTTGTGTACTGATCATTACCACCAAGTATCATCAAGATTGGGTGAAAATATATTTTGCTGGTACTTCAGAAACTCGTTAATTCTTTGAAGCTTGGCAACCCCCCCCCCAATGAAAGTGCTTTTCCACAGTCTGTGCCTAGGGCTACTTGAAGAGGAAACAAACCATAGAGACAAAACTGAGAAGTCCTTTATTTTGTCAAGTTTCAAAGAATTACTACAATCCATGTCGGATTTAGAGTTCCAAATTCATCTATCTATATAGGAGAGAACAGAGGGAAACCTAAATATAAAAACTGCTACTGTAGACGAACGCTTAAGCCTAGAAGAACAAAATTTGGTGAGTCAAGTGGGATTTGTGTACTGATCATTACCACCGAGTATCATCAAGATCGGAAGAAAAAATATTTGCTGGTATTTCGGAAACTCGTTAAATCTTTGAAGCTTGGCAACCCCTCTCAATGAAAGTGCTTTTCCACAGTCTCTGCTTTGGGCTACTTGAAGAGGAAACAAACCATAGAGACAAAACGGAGAACTACTTTATTTTGTCAAGTTTCAAAGAGCTACTACAAACCATGTTGGATTTAGAGTTCCAAATTCATCTATCGATATAGGAGAGAACAGATTGAAACCTAAAAATGTAAACTGCTACTGTAGACGAACGCTTTAACCTAGAAGGACAAAATTTGGTGAGACAAGTGGGATTTGTGTACTGATCATTTCCACCAAGTGTCATCAAGTTTGGTTGAAAAAAATATTTGCTGTTATTTCGGAAACTCGTTAATTCTTAGAAGCATGTCAACCCCTCTCAATGAAAGTGCGTTCCCCAGTCTGTGCCTTGGGCTACTTGAATAGGAAACAAACCATTGAGACAAAACAGAGAACTCCTCTTTTTGTCAAGTTTCAAAGAGCTACTACAAACCATGTTGGATTTAGAGTTCCAAATTCATCTATCTATATAGGAGAGAACAGAGGGAAACCTAAATATAAAAACTGCTACTGTTGACGAACACTTCAACCTAGAAAAACAAAATTTGGTGAGCCAAGTGGGATTTGTGTACTGATCATTACCACCAAGTATCATCAAGATTGGGTGAAAATATATTTTGCTGGTACTTCGGAAACTCGTAAATTCTTAGAAGCTTTGCAACCCCTCTCAATGAAAGTGCTTTTCCACAGTGTGTGCCTAGAGCTACTTGAAGAGGAAACAAACCATAGAGACAAAACTGAGAACTCCTTTATTTTCTTAAGTTTCAAAGAGCTACTACACACCATGTTGGATTTAGTGTTCCAAATTCATCTATCTATGAAGGAGAGAACAGAAGGAAACCTAAATATAAAAACTGCTACTTAGACGAACGTTTCAACCTAGAAGAACAAAATTTGGTGAGCCACGTGGGATTTGTGTACTGATCATTACCACCAACTATCATCAAGATTGGGTGAAAAAATATTTGCTGGTATTTCGGAAACTCTTAATTTCTTGGAAACTTGGCAAAACCTTTCAATGAAAGTGCTTTTCCACAGTCTCTGCTTAGGGCTTCTTGACGAGGAAACAATCCATGGAGACAAAACGGAGAACTACTTCATTTTGTCAAGTTTCAAAGAGCTACTACAAACCATGTTGGATTTAGAGTTCCAAATTCATCTATTGATATAGGAGAGAACAGATTGAAACCTAAAAATGTAAACTGCTACTGTAGACGAACGCTTTAACCTAGAAGGACAAAATTTGGTGAGACAAGTGGGATTTGTGTACTGATCATTACCACCAAGTGTCATCAAGTTTGGTTGAAAAAAATATTTGCTGTTATTTCGGAAACTCGTTAATTCTTAGAAGCTTGTCAACACCTCTCAATGAAAGTGCGTTCCACAGTCTGTGCCTAGGGCTACTTGAATAGGAAACAAACCATTGAGACAAAACAGAGAACTCCTTTATTTTGTCAAGTTTCGAAGAGCTACTACAAACCATGTTGGATTTAGAGTTCCAAATTCATCTATCTATATAGGAGAGAACAGAGGGAAACCTAAATATAAAAACTGCTACTGTTGACGAACACTTCAACCTAGAAAAACAAAATTTGGTGAGCTAACTGGGATTTGTGTACTGATCATTACCACCAAGTATCATCAAGATTGGGTGAAAATATATTTTGCTGGTACTTCAGAAACTCGTTAATTCTTTGAAGCTTGGCAACCCCCCCCCCCAATGAAAGTGCTTTTCCACAGTCTGTGCCTAGGGCTACTTGAAGAGGAAACAAACCATAGAGACAAAACTGAGAAGTCCTTTATTTTGTCAAGTTTCAAAGAATTACTACAATCCATGTCGGATTTAGAGTTCCAAATTCATCTATCTATATAGGAGAGAACAGAGGGAAACCTAAATATAAAAACTGCTACTGTAGACGAACGCTTAAGCCTAGAAGAACAAAATTTGGTGAGTCAAGTGGGATTTGTGTACTGATCATTACCACCGAGTATCATCAAGATCGGAAGAAAAAATATTTGCTGGTATTTCGGAAACTCGTTAAATCTTTGAAGCTTGGCAACCCCTCTCAATGAAAGTGCTTTTCCACAGTCTCTGCTTTGGGCTACTTGAAGACGAAACAAATCATAGAAGCAAAACTGAGAACTCCTTCATTTTGTGAAGTGTCAAAGAGCTACTACAAACCATGTTGGATTTAGAGTTCCAAATTCATCTATCTATATTGGAGAGAACAGAGTGAAACCTAAATATAAATACGGATACTATAGACGAACGCTTCAAACTAGTAGAACAAAATTTGGTGAGCCAAGTGGGATTTGTGTACTTATCATTACCACCGAGTATCATCAAGGTTGGGAGAAAAGATATTTGCTGGTATTTCGGAAACTCGTTAATTCTTAGAAGATTGGCAACCCCTATCAATGAAAGTGCTTCTCCACAGTCTCTGCTTTGGGCTACTTGAAGATGAAACAAATCATAGAGACAAAACTGAGAACTCCTTCATTTTGTCAAGTGTCAAAGAGCTACTACAAACCATGTTGGATTTAGAGTTGCTAATTCATCTATCGATATAGTAAAGAACAGAGTGAAACCTAAAAATAAAAACTGCTACTGTAGCCGAACGCTTTAACCTAGAAGAACAGAATTTGGTGAGCCAAGTGGGATTTGTGTACTTATCATTACCACCCAGTGTCATCAAGATTGGTGAAAAATAATATTTGCTGTTATTTCGGATCCTGGTTAATTCTTAGAAACTTGTCAACCCCTCTCAATGAAAGTGCTTTCCACAGTCTGTGCCTAGGGATACTTGAAGAGGAAACAAACCATAGAGACAAAACTGAGAAGTCCTTTATTTTGTCAAGTTTCAAAGAATTACTACAATCCATGTTGGATTTAGAGTTCCAAATTCATCTATCTATATAGTAGAGAACAGAGGGAAACCTAAATATAAAAATTACTACAGTAGGCGAACGCTTCAACATAGAAGAACAAAATTTGGTGAGCCAAGTGGGATTTGTATAGTGATCATGACCACCAAGTATCATCAAGATTGGGTGAAAAAATATTAGCTGGTATTTCGGAAACTCGTTAATTCTTAGAAGCTTGGCAACCCCTCTCAATGAAAGTGCTTTTCCACAGTCTGTGCCTAGGGCTACTTGAAGAGGAAACAAACCATAGAGACAAAACGGAGAACTCCTTTATTTTGTCAAGTTTCAAAGAGCTACTACAATCCATGTTGAATTTAGAGTTCCAAATTCATCTATCTATAATGGAGAGAACAGAGGGAAACCTAAATATAAAAACTGCTACTGTAGACGAATGCTTCAACCTAGAAAAACAAAATTTGGTGAGCCAAGTAGGATTTCTGTACTGATCATTACCACCAAGTATCATCAAGATTGGGAGAAAAAATATTTGCTGGTATTTTGGAAACTCGTAATTTCTTGGAAGCTTGGCAACCCCTTTCAATGAAAGTGCTATTCCACAGTCTCTGCATAGGGCTACTTGAAGAGGAAACAAACCATAGAGACAAAACTGAGAACTCCTTTATTTTGTCAAGTTTCAAAGAGCTACTACAAACCATGTTGGATTTAGAGTTCCAAATTCATCTATCCATATAGGGGAGAACAGAGTGAAACCTAAATATAAATACGGATACTGTACACGAACGCTTCAACCTAGTAGAAAAAAAGTTTGTGAGCCAAGTGGTATTTGTGTACTGATAATTACCACCGAGTATCTTCAAGATTGGGTGAAAAAATATTTGCTGGTATTTCGGAAACTCATTAATTCTTAGAGGTTGGCAACCCTTCTCAATGAAAGTTCTTTTCCACAGTCTGTGCCTAGGGCTACTTGAAGAGGAAACAAACCGTAGAGACAAAACTGAGAACTCCTTTATTTTGTCAAGTATCAAAGAGATACTACAAACCATGTTGGATTTAGAGTTCCAAATTCATCTATCAATATAGGAGAGAACAGAAGGAAACCAAAATATAAAAACTGCTACTGTAGACGAACGCTTCAACCTAGAAGAACAAAATTTGGTGAGCCAAGTGGGATTTGTGTACTGATCATTACCAGTAAGTATCATCAAGATTGCGTGAAAAAATATTTGCTGGTGCATCGGAAACTCGTTAATTCTTAGAAGCTTGGAAACCCCTCTCGATGAAATTGCTTTTCCACAGTCTGTGACTAGGGCTACTTGAAAAGGAAAGAAACCATAGACAAAAAACTGAGAACTCCTTTATATTGTCAAGTTTCCAAGAGCTACTACGAACCATGTTGGATTTAGAGTTCCAAATTCATCTATCTATATAGGAGACAACAGAGGGAAACCTAAATATAAAAACTGCTAATGTACATGAACGCTTCAACGTAGAAGAATAAAATTTGGTGAGCCAAGTGGAATTTGCGTACTGATCATTACTACCAGGTATCATCAAGATTGGGTGAATAAATATTTGCTGGTATTTCGGTAACTCGTTAGTTCTTAGAAGGTTGGCAACCCTTCTCAATGAAAGGGCTTTTCCACAGTCTGTGCCTAGGGCTACTTAAACAGGAAACAAACCATAGAGACAACACTGAGAACTCCTTTATTTTGTCAAGTTTCAAAATGCTACTACGAACTATGCTGGTTTTAGAGTTCCAAATTCATCTATCTATATAGGAGAGAACAGAGGGACACCTAAATATAAAAACTGCTACTGTAGACGAACGCTTCAACCTAGAAGAACAAAATTTGGTGAGCCAAGTGGGATTTGTGTACTGATCATTACCACCAGGTATCATCAATATTGGGTGAAAAAATATGTGCTGGTATTTCAGAAACTCTTTTATTCTTAGAAGGTTGGCAACCCTCTCAATGAAAGTGCTTTTCCACAGTCTGTGCCTAGGGCTACTTGAAGAGGAAACAAACCATAGAGAAAAAACCGGGAACTCCTTTATTTTGTCAAGTATCAAAGAGCTACTACAAACCATGTTGGATTTAGAGTTCCAAATTCATCTATCTATATAGGAGAGAACAGAAGGAAACCTAAATATAAAAAATGCTACTGTTGACGAACGCTTCAACCTAGAAGATCAAAATTTGGTGAGCCAAGTGGGATTTGTGTACTGATCATTACCACCAAGTATCATCAAGATTGGGTGAAAAAATATTTGCTGGTATATCGGAAACTCGTTAATTCATAGAAGCTTGGCAACTCCTCTCGATGAAAGTGCTTTTCCACAGTCTGTGCCTGGGGCTACTTGAAAAGGAAACACACCATAGAGACAAAACTGAGAACTCCTTTATATTGTCAAGTTTCCAAGAGCTACAACGAACCATGTTGGATTTAGAGTTAGAATTTCATCTATCTATATAGGAGAGAACAGAGGGAAACATAAATATAAAAACTGCTACTGTAGACGAACGCTTCAACCTAGAAGAATAAAATTTGGTGAGGCAAGTGGGATTTGTGTACTGATCTTTACCACCAAGTATCATCAAGATTGGGTGAAAAAATATTTGCTGGTATTTCGGAATCTCCTTAATTCTTAGAAGGTTTGCAACCACTCTCAATGAAAGTGCTTTTCCACAGTCTGAGCCTAGGGCTACTTGAAGAGGAAACAAACCACAGAGACAAAACTTAGAATTCCTTTTTCTGTCAAGTATCAAAGAGCTACAACAAACCATGTTAGATTTAGAGTTCCAAATTCATCTATCTATATAGGAGAGAACAGAGGGAAACCTAAATATAAAAACTGCTACTGGAGACGAAAGCTTCAACCTAGAAGAACAAAATTTGGTGAGCCAAGTGGGAATTGTGTACTGATCATTACCACAACGATCGTCAAGATTGGGTGAAAAAATATTTGCTGGTATTTCGGAAACTCGTAATTTCTTGTAAGTTGGCAACCCCGTTCAATTAAAGGGCTTTTCCACAGTTTTTGCTTAGGGCTACTGGAAGAGGAAACAAACCATAGAGAAATCTGAGAACTCCTTTATTTTGTCAAGTTTCAAAGAGCTACTACGAACCATGTTGGATTTAGTGTTCCAAATTCATCTATCTCTATAGGAGAGAACAGAGGGAAACCTAAATATAAATACTGCTACTGCAGACGAACGCTTCAACCTAGAAGAACAAAATTTGGTGAGCCAAGTGTGATTTGTGTATTGATCATTACCACCAAGTATCATCAAGATTGGGTGAAAAAATATTTGCTGGAATATCGGAAACTCCTTAATTCTTAGAAGCTTGGCAGCCCCTCTCGATGAAAATGCTTTTCCACAGTCTGTGCTTAGGGCTACTTAAAGAGGAAAAAAACCATAGAGACAAAACTGAGAACTCCTTCATTTTGTCAAGTTTCAAAGAGTTACTAAAAGCCATGTTGGATTTAGAGTTCCAAATTCATCTATCTATATAGGAGAGAACAAAGGGAAACCTAAATATAAAAACTGCTACTGTAGACGAACGCTTCAACCTAGTAGAACAAAATTTGGTGAGTCAAGTGGGATTTGTGTAATGATCATTAGCACCAAGTATCAGCAAGATTGGGTGAAAAAATATTTGCTGGTATTTCGGAAACTCGTTAATTCTTAGAAGCTTGGCAACCCCTCTCAATGAAATTTCTTTTCCACAGTCTGTGCCTAGGGCTACTTGAAGAGGAAACAAACCATAGAGACAAAACTGAGAACTCCTTCATTTTGTCAAGTATCAAAGAGCTACAATGAACCATGTTGGATTTAGAGTTCCGAATTCATCTCTCTATATAGGAGAGAGCAGAGGGAAACCTAAATAAAAAAACTGCTACTGTAGACGAACGCTTAAACCTAGATGAACAAAATTTGGTGAGCCAAGTGGGATTTGTGTACTGATCATTACCACAAAGTATCATCAAGTTTGGTTGAAAAAATATGTGCTGTTATTTCGGAAAATCTTTTATTCTTATAAGCTTGGCAACCCCTCTCGATGAAAGTGCTTTTCCACAGTCTGTGCTTAGGTCTACTTAAAGAGGAAACAAAAAAAAGAGACAAAACTGAGAACTCCTTCATTTTGTCAAGTTTCAAAGAGCTACTACAAGCCATGTTGGATTTAGAGTTCCAAAATCATCTATCTATATAGGAGAGAACAGAGGGAAACCTAAATATAAAAACTGCTACTGTAGACGAACGCTTCAACCTAGAAGAACAAAATTTGGTGAGCCAAGAGGGATTTGTGTACTGATCATTACCAAGAGTATAATCAAGATTGGGTGAAAAAATATTTGCTGGTATTTCGGAAACTCGTTAATTCTTAGAGACTTGGCAACCCCTCACGATGAATGTGCTTTTCCACAGTCTGTTCCTAGGGCTACTTGAAGAGGAAACAAAACGTAGAGAAAAAACTGAGAAGTCCTTTATTTTGTCAAGTTTCCAAGAGCTACTACGAACCATGTTGGATTTAGAGTTCAAAATTCATCTATCTATATAGGAGAGAACAGAGGGAAACCTAAATATAAAAACTGCTACTGTAGACGAACGCTTTAACCTAGAAGAACAGAATTTGGTGAGCCAAGTGGGATTTGTGTACTTATCATTACCACCCAGTGTCATCAAGATTGGTGAAAAATAATATTTGCTGTTATTTCGGATCCTGGTTAATTCTTAGAAACTTGTCAACCCCTGTCAATGAAAGTGCTTTCCACAGTCTGTGCCTAGGGATACTTGAAGAGGAAACAAACCATAGAGACAAAACTGAGAAGTCCTTTATTTTGTCAAGTTTCAAAGAATTACTACAATCCATGTTGGATTTAGAGTTCCAAATTCATCTATCTATATAGTAGAGAACAGAGGGAAACCTAAATATAAAAATTACTACAGTAGGCGAACGCTTCAACATAGAAGAACAAAATTTGGTGAGCCAAGTGGGATTTGTATACTGATCATGACCACCAAGTATCATCAAGATTGGGTGAAAAAATATTAGCTGGTATTTCGGAAACTCGTTAATTCTTAGAAGCTTGGCAACCCCTCTCAATGAAAGTGCTTTTCCACAGTCTGTGCCTAGGGCTACTTGAAGAGGAAACAAACCATAGAGACAAAACGGAGAACTCCTTTATTTTGTCAAGTTTCAAAGAGCTACTACAATCCATGTTGAATTTAGAGTTCCAAATTCATCTATCTATAATGGAGAGAACAGAGGGAAACCTAAATATAAAAACTGCTACTGTAGACGAATGCTTCAACCTAGAAAAACAAAATTTGGTGAGCCAAGTAGGATTTCTGTACTGATCATTACCACCAAGTATCATCAAGATTGGGAGAAAAAATATTTGCTGGTATTTTGGAAACTCGTAATTTCTTGGAAGCTTGGCAACCCCTTTCAATGAAAGTGCTATTCCACAGTCTCTGCATAGGGCTACTTGAAGAGGAAACAAACCATAGAGACAAAACTGAGAACTCCTTTATTTTGTCAAGTTTCAAAGAGCTACTACAAACCATGTTGGATTTAGAGTTCCAAATTCATCTATCCATATAGGGGAGAACAGAGTGAAACCTAAATATAAATACGGATACTGTACACGAACGCTTCAACCTAGTAGAAAAAAAGTTTGTGAGCCAAGTGGTATTTGTGTACTGATAATTACCACCGAGTATCTTCAAGATTGGGTGAAAAAATATTTGCTGGTATTTCGGAAACTCATTAATTCTTAGAGGTTGGCAACCCTTCTCAATGAAAGTGCTATTCCACAGTCTGTGCCTAGGGCTACTTGAAGAGGAAACAAACCGTAGAGACAAAACTGAGAACTCCTTTATTTTGTCAAGTATCAAAGAGATACTACAAACCATGTTGGATTTAGAGTTCCAAATTCATCTATCAATATAGGAGAGAACAGAAGGAAACCAAAATATAAAAACTGCTACTGTAGACGAACGCTTCAACCTAGAAGAACAAAATTTGGTGAGCCAAGTGGGATTTGTGTACTGATCATTACCAGTAAGTATCATCAAGATTGCGTGAAAAAATATTTGCTGGTGCATCGGAAACTCGTTAATTCTTAGAAGCTTGGAAACCCCTCTCGATGAAATTGCTTTTCCACAGTCTGTGACTAGGGCTACTTGAAAAGGAAAGAAACCATAGACAAAAAACTGAGAACTCCTTTATATTGTCAAGTTTCCAAGAGCTACTACGAACCATGTTGGATTTAGAGTTCCAAATTCATCTATCTATATAGGAGACAACAGAGGGAAACCTAAATATAAAAACTGCTAATGTACATGAACGCTTCAACGTAGAAGAATAAAATTTGGTGAGCCAAGTGGAATTTGCGTACTGATCATTACTACCAGGTATCATCAAGATTGGGTGAATAAATATTTGCTGGTATTTCGGTAACTCGTTAGTTCTTAGAAGGTTGGCAACCCTTCTCAATGAAAGGGCTTTTCCACAGTCTGTGCCTAGGGCTACTTAAACAGGAAACAAACCATAGAGACAACACTGAGAACTCCTTTATTTTGTCAAGTTTCAAAATGCTACTACGAACTATGCTGGTTTTAGAGTTCCAAATTCATCTATCTATATAGGAGAGAACAGAGGGACACCTAAATATAAAAACTGCTACTGTAGACGAACGCTTCAACCTAGAAGAACAAAATTTGGTGAGCCAAGTGGGATTTGTGTACTGATCATTACCACCAGGTATCATCAATATTGGGTGAAAAAATATGTGCTGGTATTTCAGAAACTCTTTTATTCTTAGAAGGTTGGCAACCCTCTCAATGAAAGTGCTTTTCCACAGTCTGTGCCTAGGGCTACTTGAAGAGGAAACAAACCATAGAGAAAAAACCGGGAACTCCTTTATTTTGTCAAGTATCAAAGAGCTACTACAAACCATGTTGGATTTAGAGTTCCAAATTCATCTATCTATATAGGAGAGAACAGAAGGAAACCTAAATATAAAAAATGCTACTGTTGACGAACGCTTCAACCTAGAAGATCAAAATTTGGTGAGCCAAGTGGGATTTGTGTACTGATCATTACCACCAAGTATCATCAAGATTGGGTGAAAAAATATTTGCTGGTATATCGGAAACTCGTTAATTCATAGAAGCTTGGCAACTCCTCTCGATGAAAGTGCTTTTCCACAGTCTGTGCCTGGGGCTACTTGAAAAGGAAACACACCATAGAGACAAAACTGAGAACTCCTTTATATTGTCAAGTTTCCAAGAGCTACAACGAACCATGTTGGATTTAGAGTTAGAATTTCATCTATCTATATAGGAGAGAACAGAGGGAAACATAAATATAAAAACTGCTACTGTAGACGAACGCTTCAACCTAGAAGAATAAAATTTGGTGAGGCAAGTGGGATTTGTGTACTGATCTTTACCACCAAGTATCATCAAGATTGGGTGAAAAAATATTTGCTGGTATTTCGGAATCTCCTTAATTCTTAGAAGGTTTGCAACCACTCTCAATGAAAGTGCTTTTCCACAGTCTGAGCCTAGGGCTACTTGAAGAGGAAACAAACCACAGAGACAAAACTTAGAATTCCTTTTTCTGTCAAGTATCAAAGAGCTACAACAAACCATGTTAGATTTAGAGTTCCAAATTCATCTATCTATATAGGAGAGAACAGAGGGAAACCTAAATATAAAAACTGCTACTGGAGACGAAAGCTTCAACCTAGAAGAACAAAATTTGGTGAGCCAAGTGGGAATTGTGTACTGATCATTACCACAACGATCGTCAAGATTGGGTGAAAAAATATTTGCTGGTATTTCGGAAACTCGTAATTTCTTGTAAGTTGGCAACCCCGTTCAATTAAAGGGCTTTTCCACAGTTTTTGCTTAGGGCTACTGGAAGAGGAAACAAACCATAGAGAAATCTGAGAACTCCTTTATTTTGTCAAGTTTCAAAGAGCTACTACGAACCATGTTGGATTTAGTGTTCCAAATTCATCTATCTCTATAGGAGAGAACAGAGGGAAACCTAAATATAAATACTGCTACTGCAGACGAACGCTTCAACCTAGAAGAACAAAATTTGGTGAGCCAAGTGTGATTTGTGTATTGATCATTACCACCAAGTATCATCAAGATTGGGTGAAAAAATATTTGCTGGAATATCGGAAACTCCTTAATTCTTAGAAGCTTGGCAGCCCCTCTCGATGAAAATGCTTTTCCACAGTCTGTGCTTAGGGCTACTTAAAGAGGAAAAAAACCATAGAGACAAAACTGAGAACTCCTTCATTTTGTCAAGTTTCAAAGAGTTACTAAAAGCCATGTTGGATTTAGAGTTCCAAATTCATCTATCTATATAGGAGAGAACAAAGGGAAACCTAAATATAAAAACTGCTACTGTAGACGAACGCTTCAACCTAGTAGAACAAAATTTGGTGAGTCAAGTGGGATTTGTGTAATGATCATTAGCACCAAGTATCAGCAAGATTGGGTGAAAAAATATTTGCTGGTATTTCGGAAACTCGTTAATTCTTAGAAGCTTGGCAACCCCTCTCAATGAAATTTCTTTTCCACAGTCTGTGCCTAGGGCTACTTGAAGAGGAAACAAACCATAGAGACAAAACTGAGAACTCCTTCATTTTGTCAAGTATCAAAGAGCTACAATGAACCATGTTGGATTTAGAGTTCCGAATTCATCTCTCTATATAGGAGAGAGCAGAGGGAAACCTAAATAAAAAAACTGCTACTGTAGACGAACGCTTAAACCTAGATGAACAAAATTTGGTGAGCCAAGTGGGATTTGTGTACTGATCATTACCACAAAGTATCATCAAGTTTGGTTGAAAAAATATGTGCTGTTATTTCGGAAAATCTTTTATTCTTATAAGCTTGGCAACCCCTCTCGATGAAAGTGCTTTTCCACAGTCTGTGCTTAGGTCTACTTAAAGAGGAAACAAAAAAAAGAGACAAAACTGAGAACTCCTTCATTTTGTCAAGTTTCAAAGAGCTACTCCAAGCCATGTTGGATTTAGAGTTCCAAAATCATCTATCTATATAGGAGAGAACAGAGGGAAACCTAAATATAAAAACTGCTACTGTAGACGAACGCTTCAACCTAGAAGAACAAAATTTGGTGAGCCAAGAGGGATTTGTGTACTGATCATTACCAAGAGTATAATCAAGATTGGGTGAAAAAATATTTGCTGGTATTTCGGAAACTCGTTAATTCTTAGAGACTTGGCAACCCCTCACGATGAATGTGCTTTTCCACAGTCTGTTCCTAGGGCTACTTGAAGAGGAAACAAAACGTAGAGAAAAAACTGAGAAGTCCTTTATTTTGTCAAGTTTCCAAGAGCTACTACGAACCATGTTGGATTTAGAGTTCAAAATTCATCTATCTATATAGGAGAGAACAGAGGGAAACCTAAATATAAAAACTGCTACTGTAGACGAACGCTTCAACCTAGAACAACAAAATTTGGTGAGTCAAGTGGGATTTGTGTATTGATCATTAGCACCAAGTATCAGCAACATTGGGTGAAAAAATATTTGCTGGTATTTCGGAAACTCGTTAATTCTTAGAAGCTTGGCAACCCCTCTCAATGAAAGTGCTTTTCCACAGTCTTTGCTTAGGGCTACTTAAAGAGGAAACAAACCATAGAGACAAAACTGAGATCTCCTTCATTTTATCAAGTTTCAAAGAGCTACTACAAACCATGTTGGATTTGGAGTTCCAAATTCATCTATCTATATAGGAGAGAACAGAGGGAAAAATAAATATAAAAACTGCTACTGTAGATGAACGCTTCAACCTCGAAGAACAAAATATGGTGAGCCAAGTGGGATTTGTGTACTGATCATTACCACCAAGTATCATCAAGATTGGGTGAAAAAATATTTGCTGGTATTTCGGAAACTCGTTAATTCTTAGAAGCTTGGCAACCCCTCTCAATGAAATTGCTTTTCCACAGTCTGTGCCTAGGGCTACTTAAAGAGGAAACAAACCATAGAGACAAAACTGAGAACTACTTTATTTTGTCAAGTTTCAAAGAGCTACTATGAACCATGTTGAATTTAGAGTTCCAAATTCATCTGTCTATATAGGAGAGAGCAGAGGGAAACCTAAATATAAAAACTGATACTGTAGACGAACGCTCCAACCTAGAAGAACAAAATTTGGTGAGCCAAGTGGGATATGTGTACTGATCATTACCACCACGTATCATCAAGATGGGGTGAAAAAATATTTGCTGGTATATCGGAAACTCGTTAATACTTAGAAGCTTGGCAACCCCTCTCGATGAAAGTGCTCTTCCACCGTCTGTGCCTAGGGCTACTTGAAGAGGAAAGAAACCATAGAGACAAATGTGAGAACTCCTTTATTTTGTCAAGTTTCAAAGAGCTACTACGAACCATGTTGGATCTAGTGTTCCAAATTCATCTATCTATAAAGGAGAGAACAGAGGGAAACCTAAATATAAAAACTGAATCTGTAGACGAACGCTTCAACCTAGAAGAACAAAATTTGGTGAGCCAAGTAGGATTTGTGTACTGATCATTACCACCAAGTATCATCAAGATTGGGAGAAAAAATATTTGCTGGTATTTTGGAAACTCGTTAATTCTTAGAAGCTTGGCAACCCCTCTCAATGAAAGTGCTTTTCCACAGTCTCTGCCTAGGGCAACTTGAAGAGGAATCAAACCATAGAGACAAAACTGAGAACTCCTTTATTTTGTCAAGTTTCAAAGAGCTACAACAAACCATGTTGGATTTAGAGTTCCAAATTCATCTATCCATATAGGAGAGAACAGAGGGAAACCTAAATATAAAAACTGATACTGTAGACGAACGCTTCAACCTAGAAGAACAAAATTTGGTGAGCCAAGTAGGATTTGTGTACTGATCATTACCACCAAGTATCATCAAGATTGGTTGAAAAAATATGTGCTGTAATTTTGGAAAATCGTTAAATCTTAGAAGCTTGGCAACTCCTCTCGATGTAAGTGCTTTTCCACAGTCTGTGCTTAGGGCTACTTAAAGAGGAAACAAACCATAGAGACAAATGTGAGAACTCCTTTATTTTGTCAAGTTTCAAAGAGCTACTACAAGCCATGTTGGATTTGGAGTTCCAAATTCATCTATCTATATAGGAGAGAACAGAGGGAAACCTAAATATAATAACTGATACTGTAGACGAACGCTTCCACCTAGAAGAACAAAATTTGTTGAGCCAAGTGGGATTTGTGTACTGAGCAATACCACCAAGTATCATCAAGATGGGGTGAAAAAATATTTGCTGGTATATCGGAAACTCGTTAATACTTAGAAGCTTGGCAACACCTCTCGATGAAAGTGCTTTTCCACAGTCTGTGCCTAGGGCTACTTGAAGAGTAAACAAACCATAGAGACAAATCTGAGAACTCCTTTATTTTGTCAAGTTTCAAAGAGCTACTACGAACCATGTTGTATTTAGAGTTCCAAATTCATCTATCCATATAGGAGAGAACAGAGGGAAACCTAAATATAAAAACTGCTACTGTAGACGAACGCTTCAACCTAGAAGAACAAAATTTGGTGAGCCAAGTGGGATTTGTGTACTGATCATTACCTCCAAGGATCATCCAGATTGGGTGAAAAAATATTTGCTGGCGTTTAGAAAACTCGTTAATTCTTAGAATCTTGGCAACCCCTCTCAATGAAAGTGCTTTTCCACAGTTTGTGCCTAGGGCTACTTGAAGAGGAAACAAAAAATAGACACAAAACTGAGAACTCCTTTATTTTGTCACGTTTCAAATAGCTACTACAAACCATGTTGGATTTAGAGTTAAAATTCATCTATTTATATAGGAGAGAAGAGAGTGAAACCTAAAAATAAAAATTGCTACTGTAAACGAAGGCTTCAACCTAGAAGAACAAAATTTGGTGAGCCAAGTGGGATTTGTGTACTGATCATTACCACCAAGTATCATCAAGATTGGGTGAAAAAATATTTGCTGGTATTTCGGAAACTCGTTAATTCTTAGAAGCTTGGCATCCCCTCTCAATGAAAGTGCTTTTCCAGGTCTGTGCCAAGGGCTACTTGAAGAGGAAACAAACGATAGAGACAAAACTGAGAACTCCTTTATTTTGTCATGTTTCAAAGAATTACTACAATCCATGTAGGATTTAGAGTTCCAAATTCATCTATCTATATAGGAGAGAACAGAGGGAAACCTAAATATAAAAACTGCTACTGTAGACGAACTCTTCAACCTAGAAGAACAAAATTTGGTTAGCCAAGTGGGATTTGTGTACTGATCATTTCCACCAAGTATCATCAAGATTGGGTGAAAAAATATTTGCTGGTATTTCGAAAACTCGTTAATTCTTAGAAGCTTGGCAACCCCTCTCAATGAAAGTGCTTTTCCACAGTCTGTGCCTAGGGCTACTTGAAGAGGAAACAAACCAGAGAGACAAACTGAGAACTCCTTTATATTGTCAAGTTTCCAAGAGCTACTACGAACCATGTTGGATTTAGAGTTGCAAATTCATCTATTTATATAGGAGAGAACAGAGAGAAACCTAAATGTAAAAACTGCTATTGTAGACGAACGCTTCAACCTAGAAGAACAAAATTTGGTGAGCCAAGTGGATTTTTTACTGATCATTACCACCAACTATCATCAAGATTGGGTGAAAAAATATTTGCTGGTATTTTGGAATCTCCATAATTCTTAGAAGCTTTGAAACCCCTCTGAATGAAAGTGCTTTTCCACAGTTAGGGCCTAGGGCTACTTGAAGAGGAAACAAACCATAGAGACAAAACTTAGAACTCCTTTATTTTGTCAAATTTCAAAGAGCTATTACTAACCATGTTGGATTTAGAGTTCCAAATTCATCTATCTGTATAGGTGAGAACAGTGGGAAACCTAAATCTAAAAATTGCTACTTTAGATGAACTCTTCAACCTAAAAGAACAAAATTTGGTGAGCCAAGTGTGATTTGTGTACTGATCATTACCACCAAGTATCATCAAGATTGGGTGAAAAAAAATATTTGCTGGTATTTCGGAAACTCGTTAATTCTTAGAAGCTTGGCAACCCCTCTCAACGAAAGTGCCTTTCCACAGTCTGTGCCTAGGGCTACATGAAGAGGAAACAAACCATAGAAACAAAACTGAGAACTTCTTTATTTTTTCAAGTTTCAAAGAGCTACTACAAACCATGTTGGATTTAGTGTTCCAAATTCATCTATCTATATAGGAGAGAACAGAGGGAAACCTAAATATAAAAACTTCTACTGTAGACGAATGCTTCAACCTACAAGAATATAATTTGGTGAACCAAGTGGGATTTGTGTACTGATCATTACCACCAAGTATTATCAAGATTGGGTGAAAAAATATTTGCTGGTATTTCGGAAACACGTTATTTGTTAGAAGCTTGGCAACCACTCTCAATGAAAGTGCTTTTTCAACGTCTGTGCCTAGGGCTACTTGAAGATTAATCACACCATAGAGACAAAATTGAGAACTCCTTCATTTTGTCAAGTTTCAAAGAGCTACTACTAATCATGTTGGATTTAGAGTTCCAAAGTCATCTATCTATATAGGAGAGAACAGATGGAAACCTAAATATAAAAACTGCTACTGCAGACGAACACTTCAACCTAGAAGAACAAAATTTGGTTAGCCAAATGGGATCTGTGTACTGATCATGACCACAAAGTATCATCAAGTTTGGGTTAAAAAATATTTGCTGCTATTTTGGAAACTCGTTAATTCTTAGAAGCTTCTCAACCCCTGTCAATGAAAGTGCATTTCCACAGTCTGTGCCTAGGGCTACTTGAAGAGGAAACAAACCATAGACACAAAACTGAGAACTCCATTATTTTGTCAAGTTTCAAATAGCTACTACAAACCATATTTGATTTAGAGTTCCAAATTCATCTGTCTATATAGGAGAGAACAGAGGGAAACCTAAATATAAAAACTGCTTCTGTAGACGAACGCGTCAACCTAGAATAACAAACTTTGGTGAGCCTAGTGGGATTTGTGTACTGATCATTACCTCCAAGTATCATCAAGATTGGGTGAAAAAATATTTGCTGGCATTTCGGAAACTCGTTAATTCTTAGAAGCTTGGCAACCCCTCTCATGGAAAGTGCTTTTCCACCGACTGTGCCTAGAGATACTTGAAGAGGAAACAAACCGTAGAGACAAAACTGAGAACTCCTTTATTTTGTCAAGTTTCAAAGAGCTACTACAAACCGTGTTGAATTTAGACTTCCAAATTCATCTATATATATAAGAGAGAACAGAGTGAAACCTAAATATAAAAACTGCTACAGTACACGAATGTTTAAACCTAGAATAACAAAATTTGGTGAGCCAAGTGGGATTTGTGTACTGATCATTACCAAAAAGTATCATCAAGATTGGGTGAAAAAATATTTGATGGTGTTTCGGAAACTCGTTATATCTTAGAAGCTTGGCAACTTCTCTCAATGAAGGTGCATTTCCACAGTCTGTGCCTAGGGATACTTGAAGAGGAATGAAACCATAGAGACAAAATTGAAAACTCCTCTATTTTGTAAAGTTTCAAAGAGCTACTACAAATCATGTTGGATTTAGAGTTCCAAATTCATCTATCTTTATAGGAGAGAACAGAGTGACACCTAAAAATAAAAACTGCTACTGTAAACGAACGCATCAACCTAGAAGAACAAAATTTGGTGAGCCAAGTGGGATTTGTGTTCTGATCAATACGACCTAGTATCATCAAGATTGGGTGAAAAAATATTTGCTGGTATTTCGGAAACTCGTTAATTCTTAGAAGCTTGGCAACCCCTCTCAATGAAAGTGCTTTCCACAGTCTGTGACTAGGGCTAATTGAAGAGGAAACAAACCATAGAGACAAAACTGAGAACTCCTTTATTTTTCAAGTTTCTAAGAGCTACTACAAACCATGTTGGATTTAGAGTTCCAAATTCATCTATCTATATAAGAGAGAACAGAGGGAAACCTAAATATAAAAACTGCTACTGTAGATGAACGCGTCTACCTAGAATAACAAAATTTGGTGAGCCAAATGGGATTTGTGTACTGATCATTACCACCACGTATCATCAAGATTGGGTGAAAAAAATATTTGCTGGTATTTTGGAAACTCGTTAATTCTTAGAAGCTTGGCAACCCCTCTCAATGAAAGTGCTTTTCCACAGTCTGTGCCAAGGGTTACTTGAAGAGTAAACAAACCATAGAGACAAAACTGAGAACTCCTTTATTTTGTCAAGTTTCAAAGAGCTACTACAAACCATGTTGGATTTAGACTTCCAAATTCATCTATCTATATAGGAGAGAACAGAGTGAAACCTAAATATAAAAACTGCTACTGTAGACGAACGCTTCAACCTAGAAGAACAAAAATTGGTGAGCCAAGTGGGATTTGTGTACTGATCATGACCACCAAGTATCATCAAGATTGGGTGAAAAAATATTTGCTGGTGTTTCGGAAACTCGTTATATCTTAGAAGCTTGGCAACCACTCTCAATGAAAGTGCTTTTCCACCTTCTGTAACTAGGGCTACTTGAAGAGGAATCAAACCATAGAGACAAAATTGAGTACTCCTTTATTTTGTCAAGTTTCAAAGAGCTACTACAAACCATGTTTGATTTAGAGTTCCAAAGTCATCTATCTATGTAGGAGAGAACAGAGGGAAACCTAAATATAAAAACTGCTACTGTAGATGAACGCTTCAACCTAGAAGAACAAAATTTGGTGAGCCAAGTGGGATTTTTGAACTGATGATTTCCACCAAGTATCATCAAGATTGGGTGAAAAAATATTTGCTGGTATTTCGGAAAATCGTTATTTCTTAGAAGCTTGACAACCCCTCTCAATGAAAGTGCTTTTCTACAGTCTGTGCCTAGGGCTACTTGAAGAGGAAACAAAGCATAGAGACAAAACTGAGAACTCCTTTATTTTGTCAAGTTTCAAATAGCTACTACAATCCATGTTGGATTTAGTGTTCCAAATTCATCTATCTAAATAGGAGAGAACAGAGGGAAACCTAAATTTAAAAACTGCTACTGTAGACGAACGCTTCAACCTAGAAGAACAAAATTTGGTGAGCCAAGTGGGATTTTTGTACTGATCATTACCACCAAGGATCATCATTGGGTGAAAAAATATTTGCTGGTATTTCGGAAACTCCTTGATTCTTAGAAGCTTGGCAACTTCTCTGAATGAAAGTGCTTTTCCACAGTCTATGCCTAGGGCTACTTGATGAGGAAACAAACCATAGAGACAAAACTGAGAACTCCTTTATTTTGTCAAGTTTCAAAGAGCTACTACGAACCATGTTGGATTTAGAGTTCCAAATTCTTTTATCTATATAGGAGAGAATTGAAGGAAACCTAAATATAAAAACTGCTACTGTAGACGAACGCTTCAACCTAGAAGAACAAAATTTGGTAAGCCAAGTGGGATTTGTGTACTGATCATTACCACCAAGTATCATCAAGATTGGGTGAAAAAATATTTGTTGGTATTTCGGAAACTCTTTATTTCTTAGATACTTGGCAAACCCTCTCATGAAAGTGCTTTTCCACAGTCTATGCCTAGGGCTACTTGAAGAGGAAACAAACCATAGACACAAAACTGAGAACTCCTTTATTTTGTCAAGTTTCAAATAGCTACTACAAACCATATTTGATTTAGAGTTCCAAATTCATCTATCTATATAGGAGAGAACAGAGGGAAACCTAAATATAAAAACTGCTTCTGTAGACGAACGCGTCAACCTAGAATAACAAACTTTGGTGAGCCTAGTGGGATTTGTGTACTGATCATTACCTCCAAGTATCATCAAGATTGGGTGAAAAAATATTTGCTGGTATTTCGGAAACTCGTAATTTCTCGGAAGCTTGGAAACCCCTTTCAATGAAAGTGCTTTTCCACAGTCTGTACCTAGGGCTACTTAAAGACGAAACAAACCATAGAGAGAAAACTGAGAACTACTTTATCTTGTCAAGTTTCAAATAGCTACTACAAACCATGTTGGATTTAGAGTTCCAAATTTATCCATCTATATAGGAGAGAACAGAGTGAAACCTAAATATAAAAACTGCTACTGTAGACGAACGCTTTAACCTAGAAGAACAAAATTTGATGAGCCAAGTGGAACTTGTGTACCGATCATTACCACCAAGTATCATCAAGATTGGGTGAAAAAATATTTGCTGGTATTTCGGAAACTCGTTATTTCTTAGTAGCTTGGCAACCCCTTTCAATGAAAGTGCTTTTCCACAGTCTTTGCCTAGGGCTACTTGAAGAGCAAACAAACCATAGAGAAAAAACTGAGAACTACTTTATTTTGTCAAGTTTCAAAGAGCTACTAAAAACCATGTTGGATTTAGAGTTCCAAATTCATCTATCTATATAGGAGAGACTGAGTGAAACCTAAAAATAAATACTGCTACTGTAAACGAACGCTTCAACCTAGAGAACAAAATTTGTGAGTCAGGTGGGAATTGTGTGCTTGTCATTACCCCCACGTATCATCCAGATTGGGTGAATAAGTATTTGCTGGTATTTCGGATACTCGTAATTTCTTGGAAACTTCGCAACCCCTCTCAATGAAAGTGCTTTTAAACAGTCTGTGCCTAGGGCTACTTGAAGATGAAACAAACCATAGAGACAAAACTGAGAACTCCTTTATATTGTCAAGTTTCAAAGAGCTACTACAAACCATGATGGATTTAGAGTTCCAAATTCATCTATCTATATAGGAGAGAACAAAGTGAAACCTAAAAATAAAAACTGCTAATGTAAACGATCGCTTCAAACCAGAAGAACAAAATTTCGTGAGCCAAGTGAGATTTGTGTACTTGTCATTACCACCACGTATCATCCAGATTGGGTGAAACAATATTTGCTGGTATTTTGGAAACTCGTATTGTCTTGGAAGCTTGGCAACCCCTTTCAATGAAAGTGCTTTTCCACAGTCTCTGTTTAGGGCTACTTGAAGAGGAAACAAACCATAGAGACAAAACTGAGAACTCCTTTATTTTGTCAAGTTTCAAAGAGCTACTACAAACCATGTTGGATTTAGAGTTCCAAATTCATCTATAGGAGACAACAGAGGGAAACCTAAAAATATAAACTGCTACTGTAAACGAACGCTTCAAACTAGAAGAACAAAATTTGGTGAGTCAAGTGGGATTTGTGTACCGATCATTACAACCAAGTACCATCAAGATTGGGTGAAAAAATATTTGCTGGTGTTTCGGAAACTCGTTATTTCTTGGAAGCTTGGCAAACCCTTTCAATGAAAGTGCTTTTCCACAGTCTGTGACTAGGGCTACTTGAAGAGGAAACAAATCATAGAGACAAAACTGAGATCTACTTTATTTTATCAAGTTTCAAAGAGCTACTACAAACCATGTTGGATTTAGAGTTCCAAATTCATCTATCTATGTAAAAGAGAACAGAGTGAAACCTAAATATAAAAACTGCTACTGTAGAGGAACGCTTCAACCTAGAAGAACAAAATTTGGTGAGCAAAGTGGGGTTGTGTACTGATCATTACCACCAAGTATCATCAAGTTTGGGTGAAAAAATATTTGCTGGTATTTCGGAAACTCGTTATTTCTTAGAAGCGTGGCAACCCCTCTCAATGAAAGTGCTTTTCCACAGTCTTTGCCTAGGGTTACTTGAAGAGGAAACAAACCATAGAGACAAAACTGAGAACTACTTTATTTTGTCAAGTTTCAAAGAGCTACTAGAAACCATGTTGGATTTAGAGTTCCAAATTCATCTATCTATATAGGAGAGAACAGTGTGAAACCTAAAAATAAAAATTGCTACTGTAAACGAACGCTTCAACCTAGAAGAACAAAATTTGGTGAGCCAGGTGGGAATTGTGTGCTTGTCATTACCGCCACGTATCATACAGATTGGGTGAATAAATATTTCCTGGTATTTCGAAAACTCGTAATTTCTTGGAAACTTGGCAAGCCCTTTCAATGAAAGTGCTTTTCCAAAGTCTCTGCTTAGGGCTACTTGAAGAGGAAACAAACCATAGAGACAAAACGAAGAACTGCTTTTTTTTTTTCAAGTTTCAAAGAGCTACTACAAACCATGTTGGATTTAGAGTTCCAAATTAATCTATATTTATGGAAGAGAACGAAGTGAAACCTAAATATAAAAAATGCCACTGTAGACGAACGTTTTAACCTAGAAAAACAAAATTTGGTGAGCCAAGTGGAATTTGTGTACTGATCATTATCACCAAGTATCATCAAGATAGGGTGAAAAAATATTTGCTGGTATTTCAGAAACTCGTTATTTCTTAGAAGCTTGGCAACCCCTCTCAATGAAAGTGCTTTTCCACAGTCTGTGCGTAGGGCTACTTGAAGAGGAAACAAACCATAGAGACAAAACTGAGAACTCCTTTATTTTTTCAAGTTTCAAAGAACTACTACAAACCATGATGGATTTAGAGTTCCTAATTCATCTATCTATATAGGAGAGAAAAAAGTTAAACCTAAAAATAAAAACTGCTAATGTAAATGATCGCTTCAAACTAGAAGAACAAAATTTGGTAGCCAAGTGAGATTTGTGTACTTGTCATTACCACCACGTATCATCCAGATTGGGTGAAACAATATTTGCTGGAATTTCGGAAACTCGTAATTTCTTGGAAGCTTGGCAACCCCTTTCAATGAAAGTTCTTTCCCACAGTCTCTTTTTTGGGCTACTTGAAGAGGAAAAATATCATAGAGACAAAACTGAGAACTACTTTTTTGTGTCAATTTTCAAAGAGCTACTAGAAACCATGTTGGATTTAGAGTTCCTAATTCATCTATTGATATGGGAGAGAACAGAGGGAAACCTAAATATAAAAACTGCTACTGTAGAGGAACGCTTCAACCTAGAAGAACAAAATTTTTTGAGCCAAGTGGGATTTGTGTACTGATCATTACCACCAAGTATCATCAAGATTGGGTGAAAAAATATTTGCTGGTATTTCGGAAACTCGTTAATTCTTAGAAGCTTGGGAACCCCTGTCAATGAAAGTGCTTTTCCACAGTCTTGCCTAGGGCTAGTTGAGGAGGAAACAAACCATGGAGAGAAAACTGAGAACTCCTTTATTTTGTCAAGTTTCAAAGAGCTACTACAAACAATTTTGGATTTAGAGTTCCAAATTCATCTATGTATATAGGAGACAACAGAGGGAAACCTAAAAATATAAACTGCTACTGTAAACGAACGCTTCAACCTAGAAGAACAAAATTTGGTGATTCAAGGGGGATTTGTGTACTGATCATTACCACCAAGTACCATCAAGATTGGGTGAGAAAATATTTGCTGGTATTTCAGAAACTCGTAATTTCTTGATGCTTGTCAACCCCTTTCAATGAAAGTGCTTTTCCACAGTCTCTGCTTAGGGCTACTTGAAGAGGAAACAAATCATAGAGAAAAAACTGAGAACTACGTTTTTTGGGCAAGTTTTAAAGAGCTACTACAAACCATGTTGGATTTAGAGTTCCAAATTCATCTATCTATATAGGAGAGAATAGATGGAAACCTAATGCTACTGTAAACGAGCGCTTCAAAGTAGAAGAACAAAATTTAGTGAGTCAAGTGGGATTTGTGAACTGATCATTATCATCAAGTATCATCAAGATTGGGTGGAAAAATATTTGCTGGTATTTCAGAAACTCGTTATTTCTTAGAATCTTGGCAACCCGTCTCAATGAAAGTGCTTTTCAACAGTCTGTGCCTAGTGCTACTTGAAGAGGAAACAAACCATAGAGACAAAACTCAGAACTACTTTTTTTTGGTCAAGTTTAAAGAGCTACAACAAACCATGTTGGATTTAGAGTTCCAAATTCATCTATCTATATATGAGAGAACAGAGGGAAACCTAAATATAAAAACTGCTACTGTAGACGAACGCTTCAACCTAGAAGAACAAAATTTGGTGAGCCAAGTGGGATTTGTGTACTGATCATTACCACCAAGTATCATCAAGATTGGGTGAAAATATATTTGCTGGTATTTCGGAAATTCGTTATTTCTTAGAAGCTTGGCAACCCATCTCAATGAAAGGGCTTTTCCACAGTCTGTGCACTGGGCTACCTGAAGAGGAAAGAAACCATAGAGACAAAACAAAGAACTCTTTTGTTTTTTCAAGTTTCCAAGCGCTACTACAAACTATGTTGGATTTAGAGTTCCAAATTCATCTATCTATATAGGAGAGAACCGAGTGAAACCTAAATATAAAAACTGCTACTGTAGACGAACGCTTCAATTGAAGAACAAAATTTGCTGAGTCAAGTGGGATTTTTGTACCAATCATTACCACCAAGTATAATCAAGATTTTGTGAAAAAATATTTGCTGGTATTTCGGAAACTCATTATTTCTTAGAAGCTTTCAACCCCTCTCAATGAAAGTGCTTTTCCACAGTCTGTGCCTAGGGCTACTTGAAGAGGAAACAAACCATAGAGACAAAACTGAGATCTACTTTATTTTATCAAGTTTCAAAGAGCTACTACAAACCATGTTGGATTTCAAGTTCCAAATTTATCTATCTATATAGGAGAGAACTGAGTGAAACCTAAATATAAATCTGCTAGTGTAGACGAACGCTTCAACCTAGAAGAACAAAATTTATTGAGCCAAGTGGGGTGGTGTACTGATCATTACCACCAAGTATCATCAAGATTGGGTGAAAAAATATTTGCTGGTATTTCGGAAACTCGTTTTTTCTTAGAAGCTTGGCAAACCCCCTCAATGAAAGTGCTTTTCCACAGTCTTTGCCTAGGGCCACTTGAAGAGGAAACCAACCATAGAGACAAAACTGAGAACTACTTTTATCTGTCAAGTTTCAAAGAGCTACTACAAACCATGTTGGATTTAGAGTCCCAAATTCATCTATCTATATAGAAGATAACAGAGTGAAACCTAAAAATAAAAACTGCTACTGTAACGGAACGCTTCAACCTAGAAGAACAAAATTTGGTTAGCCAGGTGGGATTTGTGTGCTTGTCATTACCACCAAGTATCATCCATATTGGGTGAATAAATATTTGCTGGTATTTTGAAAACTCGTAATTTCCTGGAAAATTGGTAACCCCTTTCAATGAAAGTGATTTTTCAAAGTCTCTGCTTAGGGCTACTTGAAGAGGAAACAAACCATAGAGACAAAACTGAGAACAACTTTTTTTTGTCAAGTTTCAAAGAGCTACTACAAACCATGTTGGATTTAGAGTTCCAAATTAATCTATCTTTATGGGAGAGAAACGAGTGAAACCTAAATATAAAAAATGCCACTGTAGACGAACGCTTCAACCTAGAAAAACAAAATTTGGTGAGCCAAGTGGGATTTGTGTACTTGTCATTACCACCACGTACCTCAAGATTGGGTGAAAAAATATTGGGTGGTATTTCGGAAACTTGTAATTTCTTGGAAGCTTGGCAACCCCTTTCAATGAAAGGGCTTTTCCACAGTCTCTGCTTAGGGCTACGTGAAGAGGAAACAAACCATAGAGAAAAAACTGAGAACTACTTTATTTTATCAAGTTTCAAAGAGCTACTAAAAACTATGTTGGATTTAGAGTTCCAAATTCTTCTATCTATATAGGAGAGAACAGAGTGAAACCTAAAAATAAAAACTGCTAAAGTAAAAAAAAAAAAAAACGCTTCAACCTAGAAGAACAAAATTGTTGAGCCAAGTGGGATTTGTGTACTTGTCATTACCACCACGTATCATCAAGATTGGGTGAAAAAATATTTGCTGGTATTTCGGAAACTCGTAATTTCTTGGAATATTGGCAACCCCTTTCAATGAAAGTGCTTTACCACAGTCTCTGGTTAGGGCTACTTGAAGAGGAAACAAACCATAGAGACAAAACTGAGAACGACTTTTTTTGTCAAGCTTCAAAGAGCTACTACAAACCATGTTGGATTTAGAGTTCCTAATTCATCTATTGATATGGGAGAGAACAGAGGGAAACCTAAATATAAAAACTGCTACTGTAGAGGAACGCTTCAACCTAGAAGAACAAAATTTTTTGAGCCAAGTGGGATTTGTGTACTGATCATTACTACCAAGTATCATCAAGATTGTGTGAAAAAATATTTGCTGGTATTTCAGAAACTCGTTAATTCTTAGAAGCTTGGGAATCCCTCTCAATGAAAGTGTTTTTCCACAGTCTTGCCTAGGGCTAGTTGAAGAGGAAACAAACCATGGAGAGAAAACGGAGAACTCCTTTATTTTGTCAAGTTTCAATGAGCTACTACAAGACATGTTGGATTTAGAGTTCCAAATTCATCTATGTATATAGGAGACAACAGAGGGAAACCTAAAAATATAAACTGCTACTGTAAACGAACGCTTCAAACTAGAAGAACAAAATTTGGTGATTCAAGGGGGATTTGTGTACTGATCATTACCACCAAGTACCATCAAGATTGGGTGAGAAAATATTTGCTGGTATTTCAGAAACTCGTAATTTCTTGATGCTTGTCAACCCCTTTCAATGAAAGTGCTTTTCCACATTCTCTGCTTAGGGCTACTTGAAGAGGAAACAAATCATAGAGACAAAACTGAGAACTACGTTTTTTGGGCAAGTTTTAAAGAGCTACTACAAACCATGTTGGATTTAGAGTTCCAAATTCATCTATCTATATAGGAGAGAGTAGAAGGAAACCTAATGCTACTGTAAACGAGCGCTTCAAAGTAGAAGAACAAAATTTAGTGAGTCAAGTGGGATTTGTGAACTGATCATTATCACCAAGTATCATCAAGATTGGGTGGAAAAATATTTGCTGGTATTTCGGAAACTCGTTATTTCTTAGAATCTTGGCAACCCGTCTCAATGAAAGTGCTTTTCAACAGTCTGTGCCTAGTGCTACTTGAAGAGGAAACAAACCATAGAGACAAAACTCAGAACTACTTTTTTTTGGTCAAGTTTCAAAGAGCTACTACAAACCATGTTGGATTTAGAGTTCCAAATTCATCTATCTATATATGAGAGAACAGAGGGAAACCTAAATATAAAAACTGCTACTGTAGACGAACGCTTCAACCTAGAAGAACAATATTTGGTGAGCCAAGTGGGATTTGTGTACTGATCATTACCACCAAGTATCATCAAGATTGGGTGAAAATATATTTGCTGGTATTTCGGAAATTCGTTATTTCTTAGAAGCTTGGCAACCCATCTCAATGAAAGGGCTTTTCCACAGTCTGTGCAGAGGGCTACCTGAAGAGAAAACAAACCATAGAGACAAAACAAAGAACTCTTTTGTTTTTTCAAGTTTCCAAGAGCTACTACAAACTATGTTGGATTTAGAGTTCCAAATTCATCTATCTATATAGGAGAGAACCGAGGGAAACCTAAATATAAAAACTGCTACTGTAGACAAACGCTTCAACCTAGAAGAACAAAATTTGGTGAGCCAAGTGGGATTTGGGTACTGATCATTTCCACCACGTATCATCAAGATTGGGTGAAAAAATATATGCTGGTATTTCGGAAACTCGTTAATTCTTAGAAGCTTGACAACCCCTCTCAATGAAAGTGCTTTTCCACAGTCTGTGCTTAGGGCTACTTAAAGAGGAAACAAACCATAGAGACAAAACTGAGAACTCTTTTATTTTGTCAAGTTTCAAAGAGCTACTACGAACCATGTTGGATTTAGAGTTCCAAATTCATCTATGTATATAGGAGAGAGCAGAGGGAATCCTAAATATAAAAACTGCTACTGTAGACGAACGCTTCAACCTAGAAGAACAAAATTTGGTTAGCCAAGTGGGATTTGTGTACTGATCATTACCACCAAGTATCATCAAGATTGGGTGAAAAAATATTTGCTGGTATTTCGGGAAGTTGTTAATTCTTAGAAGCTTGGCAACCCCTCTCAATGAAAGTGCTTTTACACAGTCTGTGCTTAGGGCTACATAAAGAGGAAACAAACCATAGAGACAAAACTGAGAACTCCTTTATTTTGTCAAGTTTCAAAGAGCTACTACAAACCATGTTGGATTTAGAGTTCCAAATTCATCTATCTATATAGGATTGAGCAGATGCAAATCTAAATATAAAAACTGCTACTGTAGACGAACGGTTCAAACTAGAAGAACAAAATTTGGTGAGCCAAGTGGGATTTGTGTACTGATCATTACCACCAAGTATCATCAAGATTGGGTGAAAAAATATTTGCAGGTATTTCAAAAACTCGTTAATTCTTAGAAGGTTGGCAACCCCTCTCAATGAAAGTGCTTTTCCACAGTCTGTGCCTAGGGAAACTTGAAGAGGAAACAAACCGTAGAGACAAAACTGAGAACTCCTTTATTTTGTCAAGTTTCAAAGAGCTACTACAAACCATGTTGGATTTATAGTTCCACATTCATCTATCTATATAGGAGAGAACAGAGGGAAAACTAAATATAAAAACTACTACTGTAGATGAACGCTTCAACCTAGAAGAACAAAATTGGGTGAGCCAAGTAGGATTTGTGTACTGATCATTTCCACCAAGTATCATCAAGATTGGCTGAAAAAATATATGCTGGTATTTGGGAAACGCGTTAATTCTTAGAAGCTTGACAACCCCTCTCAATGAAAGTGCTTTTCCACAGTCTGTGCTTTGGGCTACATGAAGAGGAAACAAACCATAGAGACAAAACTGAGAACTCCTTTATTCTGTGAAGTTTCAAAGAGCTACTACGAACCGTGTTGGATTTAGAGTTCCAAATTCATCTATCTATATAGGACAGAGCAGAGGGAATCTTAAATATAAAAACGGCTTCTGTAGACGAACGCTTCAACCTAGAAGAACAAAATTTTGAGCCAAGTGGGATTTGTGTACTGATCATTACCACCAAGTATCATCAATATTGGGTTAAAAAATATTTGCAGGTATTTCGGAAACTCGTTAATTCTTAGAAGCTTGGCAACCACTCTCAATGAAAGTGCTTTTCCAGAGTCTGTGCCTAGGGCTACTTGAAGAGGAAACAAACCATAGATACAAAACTGAGAACTCGTTTATTTTGTCAAGTTTCAAAGAGCTACTCGAAACCATGTTGGATTTAGAGTTCCAAATTCATCTATCTATATAGGAGAGAACAGAAGGAAACCTAAATATAAAAACTGCTTCTGTACACGAACGCTTCAACCTAGAAGAACAAAATTTGGTGAGCCAAGAGGGATTTGTGTATTGATTATTACCACCAAGTATCATCAAGATTGGGTAAAAGAAATATTTGCTGGTATTTCGGAAACTTGTTAATTCTTAGAAGCTTGGCAACCCCTCTCGATGAAAGTGCTTTTCCACAGTCTGTGCCTAGGGCTACATGAAGAGGAATCAAACCATAGAGACAAAACTGAGAACTCCTTTATTTTGTCAAGTTTCAAAGAGATACTACAAACCATGTTGGATTTAGAGTTCCAACTTCATCTATTTATATAGGAGAGAACAGAGGGAAACCTAAATATAAAAACTGCTACTGTAGACGAACGCTTCAACCTAGAAGAACAAAATTTGGTGAGCCAAGTGCAATTTGTGTACTGATCATTACCACCAAGTATCATCAAGATTGGGTGAAAAAATATTTGCTGGTATTTCGGAAAGTCGTTAATTCTTAGAAGTTTGGCAACCCCTCTCAATGAAAGTGCTTTTCCACAGTCTGTGCCTAGGGCTACTTGAAGAGGAAACAAACCATAGAGACAAAACTGAGAACTCCTTTATTTTGTCAAGTTTCAATGAGCTACTACGAACCACGTGGGATTTAGAGTTCCAAATTCATCTATCTATATAGGAGAGAACAGAAGGAAACCTAAATATAAAAACTGCTACTGTACACGAACGCTTCAACCTAGAAGAACAAAATTTCGTGAGCCAAGTGGGATTTGTGTACTAATCATTACCACCAAGTATGATCAAGATCGGGTGAAAAAATATTTGCTGGTATTTCGGGAAGTCGTTAATTCTTAGAAGCTTGGCAACCCCTCTCAATGAAAGTGCTTTTCCACAGTCTGTGCTGAGGGCTACTTGAAGAGGAAAAAACCATAGAGACAAAACTGAGACCTCCTTTATTTTGTCAAGTTTCAAAGAGCTACTACAACTCATGTTGGATTTAGAGTTCCACATTCATCTATCTATATAGGAGAGAACAGAGGGAAAACTAAATATAAAAACTACTACTGTAGATGAACGCTTCAACCTAGAAGAACAAAATTTGGTGAGCCAAGTGGGATTTGTGTACTGATCATTACCACCAAGTATCATCAAGATTGGGTGAAAAATATTTGCTGGTATTTGGGAAACTAGTTAATTATTAGAAGGTTGGCAACCCCTCTCAATGAAAGTGCTTTTACACAGTCTGTGCTTAGGGCTACTTAAAGCGGAAACAAACCATAGAGACAAAACTGAGAACTCCTTTATTTTGTCAAGTTTCAAAGAGCTACTACAAACCATGTTGGATTTAAAGTTCCAAATTCATGTATCTATATAGGAGAGAGCAGAGGGAAACCTAAATATAAATACTGCTACTGTAGACGAACGCTTCAACCTAGAAGAACAAAATTTGGTGAGCCAAGTGGGATTTGGGTACTGATCATTCCAACCAAGTATCATCGAGATTCCGTGAAAAAATATTTGCTGGTATTTCGGAAACGCGTTAATTCTTAGAAGCTTGACAACCCCTCTCAATGAAAGTGCTTTTACACAGTCTGTGCTTAGGGCTACATAAAGAGGAAACAAACCATAGAGACAAAACTGAGAACTCCTTTATTTTGTCAAGTTTCAAAGAGCTACTACAAACCATGTTGGATTTAGAGTTCCAAATTCATCTATCTATATAGGATTGAGCAGATGCAAATCTAAATATAAAAACTGCTACTGTAGACGAACGGTTCAACCTAGAAGAACAAAATTTGGTGAGCCAAGTGGGATTTGTGTACTGATCATTACCACCAAGTATCATCAAGATTGGGTGAAAAAATATTTGCAGGTATTTCAAAAACTCGTTAATTCTTAGAAGGTTGGCAACCCCTCTCAATGAAAGTGCTTTTCCAGAGTCTGTGCCTAGGGCTACTTGAAGAGGAAACAAACCATAGATACAAAACTGAGAACTCCTTTATTTTGTCAAGTTTCAAAGACCTACTCCAAACCATGTTGGATTTAGAGTTCCAAATTCATCTATCTATATAGGAGAGAACAGAAGGAAACCTAAATATAAAAACTGCTTCTGTACACGAACGCTTCAACCTAGAAGAACAAAATTTGGTGAGCCAAGCGGGATTTGTGTACTGATCATTACCACCAAGTATCATCAAGATTGGGTAAAAGAAATATTTGCTGGTATTTCGGAAACTCGTTAATTCTTAGAAGCTTGGCAACCCCTCTCGATGAAAGTGCTTTTCCACAGTCTGTGCCTAGGGCTACTTGAAGAGGAAACAAACCATAGAGACAAAACTGAGAACTCCTTTATTTTGTCAAGTTTCAAAGAGATACTACAAACCATGTTGGATTTAGAGTTCCAACTTCATCTATTTATATAGGAGAGAACAGAGGGAAACCTAAATATAAAAACTGCTACTGTAGACGAACGCTTCAACCTAGAAGAACAAAATTTGGTGAGCCAAGTGCAATTTGTGTACTGATCATTACCACCAAGTATCATCAAGATTGGGTGAAAAAATATTTGCTGGTATTTCGGTAAGTCGTTAATTCTTAGAAGGTTGGCAACCCCTCTCAATGAAAGTGCTTTTCCACAGTCTGTGCCTAGGGCTACTTGAAGAGGAAACAAACCATAGAGACAAAACTGAGAACTCCTTTATTTTTTCAAGTTTCAAAGAGCTACTACGAACCACGTGGGATTTAGAGTTCCAAATTCATCTATCTATATAGGAGAGAACAGAAGGAAACCTAAATATAAAAACTGCTACTGTACACGAACGCTTCAACCTAGAAGAACAAAATTTCGTGAGCCAAGTGGGATTTGTGTACTAATCATTACCACCAAGTATGATGAAGATCGGGTGAAAAAATATTTGCTGGTATTTCGGGAAGTCGTTAATTCTTAGAAGCTTGGCAACCCCTCTCAATGAAAGTGCCTTTCCACAGTCTGTGCTGAGGGCTACTTGAAGAGGAAAAAACCATAGAGACAAAACTGAGACCTCCTTTATTTTGTCAAGTTTCAAAGAGCTACTACAAATCATGTTGGATTTAGAGTTCCACATTCATCTATCTATATAGGAGAGAACAGAGGGAAAACTAAATATAAAAACTACTACTGTAGACGAACGCTTCAACCTAGAAGAACAAAATTTGGTGAGCCAAGTGGGATTTGTGTACTGATCATTACCACCAAGTATCATCAAGATTGGGTGAAAAATATTTGCTGGTATTTCGGAAACTCGTTAATTCTTAGAAGGTTGGCAACCCCTATCAATGAATGTGCTTTTCCACAGTCTGTGCCTAGGGCTACTTGAAGAGGAAACAAACCATAGAGACAAAACTGATAACTCCTTTATTTTGTCAAGTTTCAAAGTGCTACTACGAACCATGTTGGATTTAGAGTTCCAAATTCATCTATCTATATCAGAGAGAATAGAAGGAAACCTAAATATAAAAACTGCTACTGTACACGAACGCTTCAACCTAGAAGAACAAAATTTGGTGAGCCAAGTGGGATTTGTGTACTGATCATTACCACCAAGTATCATCAAGATTGGGTGAAAAAATATATGCTGGTATTTCGGAAACGTGTTAATTCTTAGAAGCTTGACAACCACTCTCAATGAAAGTGCTTTTCAACAGTCTGTGCTTAGGGCTACTTGAAGAGGAAACAAACCGTAGTGACAAAACTGAGAACTCCTTTATTTTGTGAAGTTTCAAAGAGGTACTACGAACCGTGTTGGATTTAGAGTTGCAAATTCATCTATCTATATAGGACAGAGCAGAGGGAATCTTAAATATAAAAACTGCTTCTGTAGACGAACGCTTCAACCTAGAAGAACAAAGTTTGGTGAGCCACGTGGGACTTGTGTACTGATCATTACCACCAAGTATCATCAATATTGGGTGAAAAAATATTTGCAGGTATTTCGGAAACTCTTTAATTCTTAGAAGTTTGGCAACCCCTCTCAATGAAAGTGCTTTTCCACAGTCTGTGCTTAGGGCTACTTGAAGAGGAAACAAACCATAGAGACAAAACTGAGAACTCCTTTATTTTGTCAAGTTTCAAAGATCTACTCCAAACCATGTTGGATTTAGTGTTCCAAATTCATCTATCTATATTGGAGAGAACAGAAGGAAACCTAAATATAAAAACTGCTACTGTAGACGAACGCTTCAACCTATAAGAACAAAATTTGGTGAGCCAAGTGGGATTTGTGTACTGATCATTACCACCAAGTATCATCAAGATTGCGTAAAAAAATATTTGCTGGTATTTCGGAAACTCGTTAATTCTTAGAAGCTTGGCAACCCCTCTCGATGAAAGTGCTTTTCCACAGTCTGTGCCTAGGGCTATTGAAGAGGAAACAAACCATAGAGACAAAACTGAGAACTCCTTTATTTTGTCAAGTTTCAAAGAGATACTACAAACCCTGTTGGATTTAGAGTTCCAAATTCATCTATGTATATAAGAGACAACAGAGCGAAAACAATATAAAAACCGATACTGTAGACGAACGCTTCAACCTAGAAGAACAAAATTTGCTGAGCCAAGTGGGAATTGTGTACAAATCATTACCACCAAGTATCATCAAGATTGGGTGAAAAAGTATTTGCTGGTATTTCGGAAACTCGTTAATTCTTAGAAGCTTGGCAACCCCTCTCAATGAAAGTGCTTTTCCACAGTCTGTGCCTAGGGCTACTTGAAGAGGAAAACAAACCATAGAGACAAAACTGAGGCTCCTTTATTTTGTCAAGTTTCAAAAAGCTACTACGAACCATGGTGGTTTTAGAGTTCCAAATTCATCTATCTATGTAGGAGACAACAGAGGGAAACCCAAATATAAAAACTGCTACTGTAGACGAACGCTTCAACCTAGTAGAACAAATTTTGGTGGGAAAAGTGGGATTTGTGTACTGATCATTACCACCAAGTATCATCAAGATTGGTTAAAAAAAATATTTGCTGGTATTTCGGAAACTCGTTAATTCTTAGAAGTTTGGCAACCCCTCTCAATGAAAGTGCTTTTCCACAGTCTGTGCCTAGGGCTACTTGAAGAGGAAACAAACCATAGAGACAAAACTGAGAACTCCTTTATTTTGTCAAGTTTCAATGAGCTACTACGAACCACGTGGGATTTAGAGTTCCAAATTCATCTATCTATATAGGAGAGAACAGAAGGAAACCTAAATATAAAAACTGCTACTGTACACGAACGCTTCAACCTAGAAGAACAAAATTTTGTGAGCCAAGTGGGATTTGTGTACTAATCATTACCACCAAGTATGATCAAGATCGGGTGAAAAAATATTTGCTGGTATTTCGGGAAGTCGTTAATTCTTAGAAGCTTGGCAACCCCTCTCAATGAAAGTGCTTTTCCACAGTCTGTGCTGAGGGCTACTTGAAGAGGAAAAAACCATAGAGACAAAACTGAGACCTCCTTTATTTTGTCAAGTTTCAAAGAGCTACTACAACTCATGTTGGATTTAGAGTTCCACATTCATCTATCTATATAGGAGAGAACAGAGGGAAAACTAAATATAAAAACTACTACTGTAGATGAACGCTTCAACCTAGAAGAACAAAATTTGGTGAGCCATGTGGGATTTGTGTACTGATCATTACCACCAAGTATCATCAAGATTGGGTGAAAAATATTTGCTGGTATTTGGGAAACTCGTTAATTATTAGAAGGTTGGCAACCCCTCTCAATGAAAGTGCTTTTACACAGTCTGTGCTTAGGGCTACTTAAAGCGTAAACAAACCATAGAGACAAAACTGAGAACTCCTTTATTTTGTCAAGTTTCAAAGAGCTACTACAAACCATGTTGGATTTAAAGTTCCAAATTCATGTATCTATATAGGAGAGAGCAGAGGGAAACCTAAATATAAATACTGCTACTGTAGACGAACGCTTCAACCTAGAAGAACAAAATTTGGTGAGCCAAGTGGGATTTGGGTACTGATCATTCCAACCAAGTATCATCGAGATTCCGTGAAAAAATATTTGCTGGTATTTCGGAAACGCGTTAATTCTTAGAAGCTTGACAACCCCTCTCAATGAAAGTGCTTTTACACAGTCTGTGCTTAGGGCTACATAAAGAGGAAACAAACCATAGAGACAAAACTGAGAACTCCTTTATTTTGTCAAGTTTCAAAGAGCTACTACAAACCATGTTGGATTTAGAGTTCCAAATTCATCTATCTATATAGGATTGAGCAGATGCAAATCTAAATATAAAAACTGCTACTGTAGACGAACGGTTCAAACTAGAAGAACAAAATTTGGTGAGCCAAGTGGGATTTGTGTACTGATCATTACCACCAAGTATCATCAAGATTGGGTGAAAAAATATTTGCAGGTATTTCAAAAACTCGTTAATTCTTAGAAGGTTGGCAACCCCTCTCAATGAAAGTGCTTTTCCAGAGTCTGTGCCAAGGGCTACTTGAAGAGGAAACAAACCATAGATACAAAACTGAGAACTCCTTTATTTTGTCAAGTTTCAAAGAGCTACTCCAAACCATGTTGGATTTAGAGTTCCAAATTCATCTATCTATATAGGAGAGAACAGAAGGAAACCTAAATATAAAAACTGCTTCTGTACACGAACGCTTCAACCTAGAAGAACAAAATTTGGTGAGCCAAGAGGGATTTGTGTACTGATCATTACCACCAAGTATCATCAAGATTGGGTAAAAGAAATATTTGCTGGTATTTCGGAAACTCGTTAATTCTTAGAAGCTTGGCAACCCCTCTCGATGAAAGTGCTTTTCCACAGTCTGTGCCTAGGGCTACTTGAAGAGGAAACAAACCATAGAGACAAAACTGAGAACTCCTTTATTTTGTCAAGTTTCAAAGAGATACTACAAACCATGTTGGATTTAGAGTTCCAACTTCATCTATTTATATAGGAGAGAACAGAGGGAAACCTAAATATAAAAACTGCTACTGTAGACGAACGCTTCAACCTAGAAGAACAAAATTTGGTGAGCCAAGTGCAATTTGTGTACTGATCATTACCACCAAGTATCATCAAGATTGGGTGAAAAAATATTTGCTGGTATTTCGGTAAGTCGTTAATTCTTAGAAGGTTGGCAACCCCTCTCAATGAAAGTGCTTTTCCACAGTCTGTGCCTAGGGCTACTTGAAGAGGAAACAAACCATAGAGACAAAACTGAGAACTCCTTTATTTTTTCAAGTTTCAAAGAGCTACTACGAACCACGTGGGATTTAGAGTTCCAAATTCATCTATCTATATAGGAGAGAACAGAAGGAAACCTAAATATAAAAACTGCTACTGTACACGAACGCTTCAACCTAGAAGAACAAAATTTCGTGAGCCAAGTGGGATTTGTGTACTAATCATTACCACCAAGTATGATGAAGATCGGGTGAAAAAATATTTGCTGGTATTTCGGGAAGTCGTTAATTCTTAGAAGCTTGGCAACCCCTCTCAATGAAAGTGCTTTTCCACAGTCTGTGCTGAGGGCTACTTGAAGAGGAAAAAACCATAGAGACAAAACTGAGACCTCCTTTATTTTGTCAAGTTTCAAAGAGCTACTACAACTCATGTTGGATTTAGAGTTCCACATTCATCTATCTATATAGGAGAGAACAGAGGGAAAACTAAATATAAAAACTACTACTGTAGATGAACGCTTCAACCTAGAAGAACAAAATTTGGTGAGCCAAGTGGGATTTGTGTACTGATCATTACCACCAAGTATCATCAAGATTGGGTGAAAAATATTTGCTGGTATTTGGGAAACTAGTTAATTATTAGAAGGTTGGCAACCCCTCTCAATGAAAGTGCTTTTACACAGTCTGTGCTTAGGGCTACTTAAAGCGGAAACAAACCATAGAGACAAAACTGAGAACTCCTTTATTTTGTCAAGTTTCAAAGAGCTACTACAAACCATGTTGGATTTAAAGTTCCAAATTCATGTATCTATATAGGAGAGAGCAGAGGGAAACCTAAATATAAATACTGCTACTGTAGACGAACGCTTCAACCTAGAAGAACAAAATTTGGTGAGCCAAGTGGGATTTGGGTACTGATCATTACCACCAAGTATCATCAAGATTGGGTGAAAAAAATATTTGCTGGTATTTCGGAAACTCGTTAATTCTTAGAAGGTTGGAAACCCCTATCAATGAAAGTGCTTTTCCACAGTCTGTGCCTAGGGCTACTTGAAGAGGAAACAAACCATAGAGACAAAACTGATAACTCCTTTATTTTGTCAAGTTTCAAAGTGCTACTACGAACCATGTTGGATTTAGAGTTCCAAATTCATCTATCTCTATCAGAGAGAACAGAAGGAAACCTAAATATAAAAACTGCTACTGTACACGAACGCTTCACCCTAGAAGAACAAAATTTCATGAGACAAGTGGGATTTGTGTACAAATCATTACCACCAAGTATCATCAAGATTGGGTGAAAAAATATTTGCTGGTATTTCGGAAACTCGTTAATTCTTAGAAGGTTGACAACCCCTCTCAATGAAAGTGCTTTTCCACAGTCTGTGACTAGGGCTACTTGAAGAGGAAACAAACCATGGAGACAAAATTGAGAACTCCTTTATTTTGTCAAGTTTCAAAGAGCTACTACAAACCATGTTGGATTTAGAGTTCCACATTCTTCTATCTATATAGGAGAGAACAGAGGGAAAACTAAATATAAAAACTACTACTGTAGATGAACGCTTCAACCTAGAAGAACAAAATTTGGTGAGCCAAGTGGGATTTGTGTACTGATCATTACCAACAAGTTTCATCAAGATTGGGTGAAAAAATATTTGCTGGTATTTCGGAAATGCGTTAATTCTTAGAAGCTTGACAACCCCTCTCAATGAAAGTGCTTTTCCACAGTCTGTGCTTAGGGCTACTTGAAGAATAAACATACCATAGAGACAAAACTGAGAACTCCTTTATTTTGTGAAGTTTCAAAGAGCTACTACGAACCTTGTTGGATTTAGAGTTCCAAATTCATCTATCTATTTAGGACAGAGCAGAGGGAATCCTAAATATAAAAACTGCTTCTGTAGACGAACGCTTCAACCTAGAAGAACAAAATTTGGTGAGCCAAGTGGGATTTGTGTACTGATCATTACCACCAAGTATCATCAAGATTGGGTGAAAAAATATTTGCTGGTATTTCGGAAACTCGTTAATTCTTAGAAGTTGACAACCCCTCTCAATGAAAGTGCTTTTCCACAGTCTGTGCTTTGGGCTATTAAAGAGGAAACAAACCATAGAGACAAAACTGAGAACTCCTTTATTTTGTCAAGTTTCAAGGAGCTACTACAAACCATGTTGGATTTAGAGTTCCAAATTCATCTATCTATATAGGAGAGAGCAGATGGAAATATAAATATAAAAACTGCTACTGTAGAAGAACGCTTCAACCTAGAAGAACAACATTTGGTGAGCCAAGTGGGATTTGTGTACTGATCATTTCCACCAAGTATGATCAAGATTGGGTGAAAAAATATATGCTGGTATTTCGGCAACGCGTTAATTCTTAGAAGCTTGACAACCCCTCTCAATGAAAGTGCTTTTCCCACAGTCTGTGCTTTGGGCTACTTGAAGAGGAAACAAACCATAGAGACAAAACTGAGAACTCCTTTATTTTGTGAAGTTTCAAAGAGCTACTACGAACCGTGTTGGATTTAGAGTTGCAAATTCATCTATCTATATAGGACAGAGCAGAGGGAATCTTAAATATAAAAACTGCTTCTTAGACGAACGCTTAAACCTAGAAGAACAAAATTTGGTGAGCCACGTGGGATTTGTGTACTGATCATTACCACCAAGTATCATCAATATTGGGTGAAAAAATATTTGCAGGTATTTCGGATACTCGTTAATTCTTAGAAGCTTGGCAACCCCTCTCAATGAAAGTGCTTTTCCACAGTCTGTGCCTAGGGCTACTTGAAGAGGAAACAAACCATAGATACAAAACTGAGAACTCCTTTATTTTGTCAAGTTTCAAAGAGCTACTCCAAACCATGTTGGATTTAGAGTTCCAAATTCATCTATCTATATATTAGAGAACAGAAGGAAACCTAAATATAAAAACTGCTCTGTACACGAACGCTTCAACCTAGAAGAACAAAATTTGGTGAGCCAAGAGGGATTTGTGTACTGATCATTACCACCAAGTATCATCAAGATTGGGTAAAAGAAATATTTGCTGGTATTTCGAAACTCGTTAATTCTTAGAAGCTTGGCAACCCCTCTCGATTAAAGTGCTTTTCCACAGTCTGTGCCTAGGGCTACTTGAAGAGGAAACAAACCATAGAGACAAAACTGAGAACTCCTTTATTTTGTCAAGTTTCAAAGAGATACTACAAACCATGTTGGATTTAGAGTTCCAACTTCATCTATTTATATAGGAGAGAACAGAGGGAAACCTAAATATAAAAACTGCTTCTGTAGACGAACGCTTCAACCTAGAAGAACAAAATTTGGTGAGCCAAGTGCAATTTGTGTACTGATCATTACCACCAAGTATCATCAAAATCGGGTGAAAAAATATTTGCTGGTATTTCGGAAACTCGTTAATTCTTAGAAGCTTGGCAACCCCTCTCAATGAAAGTGCTTTTCCACAGTCTGTGCCTAGGGCTACTTGAAGAGGAAACAAACCATAGAGACAAAACTGAGAACTCCTTTATTTTGTCAAGTTTCAAAGAGCTACTACGAACCACGTGGGATTTAGAGTTCCAAATTCATCTATCTATATAGGAGAGAACAGAAGGAAACCTAAATATAAAAACTGCTACTGTACACGAACGCTTAAACCTAGAAGAACAAAATTTCGTGAGCCAAGTGGGATTTGTGTACTGATCATTACCACCAAGTATGATCAAGATCGGGTGAAAAAATATTTGCTGGTATTTCGGGAAGTCGTTAATTCTTAGAAGCTTGGCAACCCCTCTCAATGAAAGTGCTTTTCCACAGTCTGGGCTGAGGGCTACTTGAAGAGGAAAAAACCATAGAGACAAAACTGAGACCTCCTTTATTTTGTCAAGTTTCAAAGAGCTACTACAAATCATGTTGGATTTAGAGTTCCACATTCATCTATCTATATAGGAGAGAACAGAGGGAAAACTAAATATAAAAACTACTACTGTAGATGAACGCTTCAACCTAGAAAAACAAAATTTGGTGAGCCAAGTGGGATTTGTGTACTGATCATTACCACCAAGTATCATCAAGATTGGGTGAAAAATATTTGCTGGTATTTGGGAAACTCGTTAATTATTAGAAGCTTGGCAACCCCTCTCAATGAAAGTGCTTTTACACAGTCTGTGCTTAGGGCTACTTAAAGCGGAAACAAACCATAGAGACAAAACTGAGAACTCCTTTATTTTGTCAGTTTCAAAGAGCTACTACAAACCATGTTGGATTTAAAGTTCCAAATTCATCTATCTATATAGGAGAGAGCAGAGGGAAAAGTAAATATAAAAACTGCTACTGTAGACGAACGCTTCAACCTAGAAGAACAACATTTGGTGAGCCAAGTGGGATTTGGGTACTTATCATTACCACCAAGTATCATCAAGATTGGGTGAAAAAATATATGCTGGTATTTCGGAAAATCGTTAATTCTTAGAAGCTTGACAACCCCTCTCAATGAAAGTGCTTTTCCACAGTCTGTGCTTAGGGCTACTTAAAGAGGAAACAAACCATAGAGACAAAACTGAGAACTCTTTTATTTTGTCAAGTTTCAAAGAGCTACTACGAACCATGTTGGATTTAGAGTTCCAAATTCATCTATCTATATAGGAGAGAGCAGAGGGAATCCTAAATATAAAAACTGCTACTGTAGACGAACGCTTCAACCTAGAAGAACAAAATTTGGTTACCCAAGTGGGATTTGTGTACTGATCATTACCACCAAGTATCATCAAGATTGGGTGAAAAAATATTTGCTGGTATTTCGGAAACTCGTTAATTCTTAGAAGGTTGGAAACCCCTATCAATGAAAGTGCTTTTCCACAGTCGGTGCCTACGGCTACTTGAAGAGGAAACAAACCATAGAGACAAAACTGATAACTCTTGTATTTTGTCAAGTTTCAAAGTGCTACTACGAACCATGTTGGATATAGAGTTCCAAATTCATCTATCTATATCAGAGAGAACAGAAGGAAACCTAAATATAAAAACTGCTACTGTACACGAACGCTTCAAACTAGAAGAACAAAATTTCATGAGCCAAGTGGGATTTGTGTACAAATCATTACCACCAAGTATCATCAAGATCGGGTGAAAAAATATCTGCTGGTATTTCGGAAACTCGTTAATTTTTAGAAGCTTGGCAACTTCTCTCAATGAAAGTGCTTTTTCACAGTCTGTGCTGAGGGCTACATGAAGAGGAAACAAACATTAGAGACAGAACTGAGAACTTCTTTATTTTGTCAAGTTTCAAAGATCTACTACAAACCATGTTGGATTTAGAGTTCCACATTCATCTATCTATATAGGAGAGAACAGAGGGAAAACTAAATATAAAAATTACTACTGTAGATGAACGCTTCAACCTAGAAGAACAAAATTTGTTGAGCCAAGTGGGATTTGTGTACTGATCATTACCACCAAGTTTCATCAAGATAGGGTGAAAAAATATTTGCTGGTATTTCGGAAATGCGTTAATTCTTAGAAGCTTGACAACCCCTCTCAATGAAAGTGCTTTTCCACAGTCTGTGCTTAGGGCTACTTGAAGAGGAAACAAACCATAGAGACAAAACTGAGAACTCCTTTATTTTGTCAAGTTTCAAAGAGATACTACAAACCATGTTGGATTTAGAGTTCCAACTTCATCTATTTATATAGGAGAGAACAGAGGGAAACCTAAATATAAAAACTGCTACTGTAGACGAACGCTTCAACCTAGAAGAACAAAATTTGGTGAGCCAAGTGCAATTTGTGTACTGATCATTACCACCAAGTATCATCAAGATTGGGTGAAAAAATATTTGCTGGTATTTCGGTAAGTCGTTAATTCTTAGAAGGTTGGCAACCCCTCTCAATGAAAGTGCTTTTCCACAGTCTGTGCCTAGGGCTACTTGAAGAGGAAACAAACCATAGAGACAAAACTGAGAACTCCTTTATTTTTTCAAGTTTCAAAGAGCTACTACGAACCACGTGGGATTTAGAGTTCCAAATTCATCTATCTATATAGGAGAGAACAGAAGGAAACCTAAATATAAAAACTGCTACTGTACACGAACGCTTCAACCTAGAAGAACAAAATTTCGTGAGCCAAGTGGGATTTGTGTACTAATCATTACCACCAAGTATGATCAAGATCGGGTGAAAAAATATTTGCTGGTATTTCGGGAAGTCGTTAATTCTTAGAAGCTTGGCAACCCCTCTCAATGAAAGTGCTTTTCCACAGTCTGTGCTGAGGGCTACTTGAAGAGGAAAAAACCATAGAGACAAAACTGAGACCTCCTTTATTTTGTCAAGTTTCAAAGAGCTACTACAACTCATGTTGGATTTAGAGTTCCACATTCATCTATCTATATAGGAGAGAACAGAGGGAAAACTAAATATAAAAACTACTACTGTAGATGAACGCTTCAACCTAGAAGAACAAAATTTGGTGAGCCAAGTGGGATTTGTGTACTGATCATTACCACCAAGTATCATCAAGATTGGGTGAAAAATATTTGCTGGTATTTGGAAAACTAGTTAATTATTAGAAGGTTGGCAACCCCTCTCAATGAAAGTGCTTTTACACAGTCTGTGCTTAGGGCTACTTAAAGCGGAAACAAACCATAGAGACAAAACTGAGAACTCCTTTATTTTGTCAAGTTTCAAAGAGCTACTACAAACCATGTTGGATTTAAAGTTCCAAATTCATGTATCTATATAGGAGAGAGCAGAGGGAAACCTAAATATAAATACTGCTACTGTAGACGAACGCTTCAACCTAGAAGAACAAAATTTGGTGAGCCAAGTGGGATTTGGGTACTGATCATTACCACCAAGTATCATCAAGATTGGGTGAAAAAATATTTGCTGGTATTTCGGAAACTCGTTAATTCTTAGAAGGTTGGAAACCCCTATCAATGAAAGTGCTTTTCCACAGTCTGTGCCTAGGGCTACTTGAAGAGGAAACAAACCATAGAGACAAAACTGATAACTCCTTTATTTTGTCAAGTTTCAAAGTGCTACTACGAACCATGTTGGATTTAGAGTTCCAAATTCATCTATCTCTATCAGAGAGAACAGAAGGAAACCTAAATATAAAAACTGCTACTGTACACGAACGCTTCACCCTAGAAGAACAAAATTTCATGAGACAAGTGGGATTTGTGTACAAATCATTACCACCAAGTATCATCAAGATTGGGTGAAAAAATATTTGCTGGTATTTCGGAAACTCGTTAATTCTTAGAAGCTTGACAACCCCTCTCAATGAAAGTGCTTTACCACAGTCTGTGCTTAGGGCTACTTGAAGAATAAACATACCATAGAGACAAAACTGAGAACTCCTTTATTTTGTGAAGTTTCAAAGAGCTACTACGAACCTTGTTGGATTTAGAGTTCCAAATTCATCTATCTATTTAGGACAGAGCAGAGGGAATCCTAAATATAAAAACTGCTTCTGTAGACGAACGCTTCAACCTAGAAGAACAAAATTTGGTGAGCCAAGTGGGATTTGTGTACTGATCATTACCACCAAGTATCATCAAGATTGGGTGAAAAAATATTTGCTGGTATTTCGGAAACTCGTTAATTCTTAGAAGTTGACAACCCCTCTCAATGAAAGTGCTTTTCCACAGTCTGTGCTTTGGGCTATTAAAGAGGAAACAAACCATAGAGACAAAACTGAGAACTCCTTTATTTTGTCAAGTTTCAAGGAGCTCCTACAAACCATGTTGGATTTAGAGTTCCAAATTCATCTATCTATATAGGAGAGAGCAGATGGAAATATAAATATAAAAACTGCTACTGTAGAAGAACGCTTCAACCTAGAAGAACAACATTTGGTGAGCCAAGTGGGATTTGTGTACTGATCATTTCCACCAAGTATGATCAAGATTGGGTGAAAAAATATATGCTGGTATTTCGGCAACGCGTTAATTCTTAGAAGCTTGACAACCCCTCTCAATGAAAGTGCTTTTCCACAGTCTGTGCTTCGGGCTACTTGAAGAGGAAACAAACCATAGAGACAAAACTGAGAACTCCTTTATTTTGTGAAGTTTCAAAGAGCTACTACGAACCGTGTTGGATTTAGAGTTGCAAATTCATCTATCTATATAGGACAGAGCAGAGGGAATCTTAAATATAAAAACTGCTTCTTAGACGAACGCTTAAACCTAGAAGAACAAAATTTGGTGAGCCACGTGGGATTTGTGTACTGATCATTACCACCAAGTATCATCAATATTGGGTGAAAAAATATTTGCAGGTATTTCGGATACTCGTTAATTCTTAGAAGCTTGGCAACCCCTCTCAATGAAAGTGCTTTTCCACAGTCTGTGCCTAGGGCTACTTGAAGAGGAAACAAACCATAGATACAAAACTGAGAACTCCTTTATTTTGTCAAGTTTCAAAGAGCTACTCCAAACCATGTTGGATTTAGAGTTCCAAATTCATCTATCTATATATTAGAGAACAGAAGGAAACCTAAATATAAAAACTGCTCTGTACACGAACGCTTCAACCTAGAAGAACAAAATTTGGTGAGCCAAGAGGGATTTGTGTACTGATCATTACCACCAAGTATCATCAAGATTGGGTAAAAGAAATATTTGCTGGTATTTCGAAACTCGTTAATTCTTAGAAGCTTGGCAACCCCTCTCGATTAAAGTGCTTTTCCACAGTCTGTGCCTAGGGCTACTTGAAGAGGAAACAAACCATAGAGACAAAACTGAGAACTCCTTTATTTTGTCAAGTTTCAAAGAGATACTACAAACCATGTTGGATTTAGAGTTCCAACTTCATCTATTTATATAGGAGAGAACAGAGGGAAACCTAAATATAAAAACTGCTTCTGTAGACGAACGCTTCAACCTAGAAGAACAAAATTTGGTGAGCCAAGTGCAATTTGTGTACTGATCATTACCACCAAGTATCATCAAAATCGGGTGAAAAAATATTTGCTGGTATTTCGGAAACTCGTTAATTCTTAGAAGCTTGGCAACCCCTCTCAATGAAAGTGCTTTTCCACAGTCTGTGCCTAGGGCTACTTGAAGAGGAAACAAACCATAGAGACAAAACTGAGAACTCCTTTATTTTGTCAAGTTTCAAAGAGCTACTACGAACCACGTGGGATTTAGAGTTCCAAATTCATCTATCTATATAGGAGAGAACAGAAGGAAACCTAAATATAAAAACTGCTACTGTACACGAACGCTTAAACCTAGAAGAACAAAATTTCGTGAGCCAAGTGGGATTTGTGTACTGATCATTACCACCAAGTATGATCAAGATCGGGTGAAAAAATATTTGCTGGTATTTCGGGAAGTCGTTAATTCTTAGAAGCTTGGCAACCCCTCTCAATGAAAGTGCTTTTCCACAGTCTGGGCTGAGGGCTACTTGAAGAGGAAAAAACCATAGAGACAAAACTGAGACCTCCTTTATTTTGTCAAGTTTCAAAGAGCTACTACAAATCATGTTGGATTTAGAGTTCCACATTCATCTATCTATATAGGAGAGAACAGAGGGAAAACTAAATATAAAAACTACTACTGTAGATGAACGCTTCAACCTAGAAAAACAAAATTTGGTGAGCCAAGTGGGATTTGTGTACTGATCATTACCACCAAGTATCATCAAGATTGGGTGAAAAATATTTGCTGGTATTTGGGAAACTCGTTAATTATTAGAAGCTTGGCAACCCCTCTCAATGAAAGTGCTTTTACACAGTCTGTGCTTAGGGCTACTTAAAGCGGAAACAAACCATAGAGACAAAACTGAGAACTCCTTTATTTTGTCAGTTTCAAAGAGCTACTACAAACCATGTTGGATTTAAAGTTCCAAATTCATCTATCTATATAGGAGAGAGCAGAGGGAAAAGTAAATATAAAAACTGCTACTGTAGACGAACGCTTCAACCTAGAAGAACAACATTTGGTGAGCCAAGTGGGATTTGGGTACTTATCATTACCACCAAGTATCATCAAGATTGGGTGAAAAAATATATGCTGGTATTTCGGAAAATCGTTAATTCTTAGAAGCTTGACAACCCCTCTCAATGAAAGTGCTTTTCCACAGTCTGTGCTTAGGGCTACTTAAAGAGGAAACAAACCATAGAGACAAAACTGAGAACTCTTTTATTTTGTCAAGTTTCAAAGAGCTACTACGAACCATGTTGGATTTAGAGTTCCAAATTCATCTATCTATATAGGAGAGAGCAGAGGGAATCCTAAATATAAAAACTGCTACTGTAGACGAACGCTTCAACCTAGAAGAACAAAATTTGGTTACCCAAGTGGGATTTGTGTACTGATCATTACCACCAAGTATCATCAAGATTGGGTGAAAAAATATTTGCTGGTATTTCGGAAACTCGTTAATTCTTAGAAGGTTGGAAACCCCTATCAATGAAAGTGCTTTTCCACAGTCGGTGCCTACGGCTACTTGAAGAGGAAACAAACCATAGAGACAAAACTGATAACTCTTGTATTTTGTCAAGTTTCAAAGTGCTACTACGAACCATGTTGGATATAGAGTTCCAAATTCATCTATCTATATCAGAGAGAACAGAAGGAAACCTAAATATAAAAACTGCTACTGTACACGAACGCTTCAAACTAGAAGAACAAAATTTCATGAGCCAAGTGGGATTTGTGTACAAATCATTACCACCAAGTATCATCAAGATCGGGTGAAAAAATATCTGCTGGTATTTCGGAAACTCGTTAATTTTTAGAAGCTTGGCAACTTCTCTCAATGAAAGTGCTTTTTCACAGTCTGTGCTGAGGGCTACATGAAGAGGAAACAAACATTAGAGACAGAACTGAGAACTTCTTTATTTTGTCAAGTTTCAAAGATCTACTACAAACCATGTTGGATTTAGAGTTCCACATTCATCTATCTATATAGGAGAGAACAGAGGGAAAACTAAATATAAAAATTACTACTGTAGATGAACGCTTCAACCTAGAAGAACAAAATTTGTTGAGCCAAGTGGGATTTGTGTACTGATCATTACCACCAAGTTTCATCAAGATAGGGTGAAAAAATATTTGCTGGTATTTCGGAAATGCGTTAATTCTTAGAAGCTTGACAACCCCTCTCAATGAAAGTGCTTTTCCACAGTCTGTGCTTAGGGCTACTTGAAGAGGAAACAAACCATAGAGACAAAACTGAGAACTCCTTTATTTTGTGAAGTCTCAAAGAGCTACTACGAACCTTGTTGGATTTAGAGTTCCAAATTCATCTATCTATTTAGGACAGAGCAGAGGGAATCCTAAATATAAAAACTGCTTCTGTAGACGAACGCTTCAACATAGAAGAACAAAATTTGGTGAGCCAAGTGGGATTTGTGTACTGATCATTACCACCAAGTATCATCAAGATTGGGTGAAAAAATATTTGCTGGTATTTCGGAAACTCGTTAATTCTTAGAAGCTTGACAACCCCTCTCAATGAAAGTGCTTTTCCACAGTCTGTGCTTTGGGCTACTTAAAGAGGAAACAAACCATAGAGACAAAACTGAGAACTCCTTTATTTTTTCAAGTTTCAAGGAGCTACTACAAACCATGTTGGATTTAGAGTTCCAAATTCATCTATCTATATAGGAGAGAGCAGATGGAAATATAAATATAAAAACTGCTACTGTAGACGAACGCTTCAACCTAGAAGAACAAAATTTGGTGAGCCAAGTGGGATTTGTGTACTGATCATTACCACCAAGTATCATCAAGATTGGGTGAAAAAATATTTGCTGGTATTTCGGAAACTCGTTAATTCTTAGAAGCTTGACAACCCCTCTCAATGAAAGTGCTTTTACACAGTCTGTGCTTAGGGCTACATAAAGAGGAAACAAACCATAGAGACAAAACTGAGAACTCCTTTATTTTGTCACGTTTCAAAGAGCTACTACAATCCATGTTGGATTTAGAGTTCCAAATTCATCTATCTATATAGGATTGAGCAGATGCAAATCTAAATATAAAAACTGCTACTGTAGACGAACGGTTCAACCTAGAAGAACAAAATTTGGTGAGCCAAGTGGGATTTGTGTACTGATCATTACCACCAAGTATCATCAAGATTGGGTGAAAAAATATTTGCTGGTATTTCGGAAACTCGTTAATTCTTAGAAGCTTGGCAACCCTTCTCAATGAAAGTGCTTTTCCACAGTCTGTGCCTAGGGAAACTTGAAGAGGAAACAAACCATAGTGACAAAACTGAGAACTCCTTTATTTTGTCAAGTTTGAAAGAGCTACTACAAATCATGTTGGATTTATAGTTCCACATTCATCTATCTATATAGGAGAGAACAGAGGGAAAACTAAATATAAAAACTACTACTGTAGATGAACGCTTCAACCTAGAAGAACAAAATTGGGTGAGCCAAGTTGGATTTGTGTACTGATCATTTCCACCAAGTATCATCAAGATTGGCTGAAAAAAATATATGCTGGTATTTCGGAAACGCGTTAATTCTTAGAAGCTTGGCAACCCCTCTCAATGAAAGTGCTTTTCCACAGTCTGTGTTTTGGGCTACTTGAAGAGGAAACAAACCATAGAGAGAAAACTGAGAACTCATTTATTTTGTGATGTTTCAAAGAGCTACTACGAACCGTGTTGGATTTAGAGTTCCAAATTCATCTATCTATATAGGACAGATCAGAGGGAATCTTAAATATAAAAACTGCTTCTGTAGACGAACGCTTCAACCTAGAAGAACAAAATTTTGAGCCAAGTGGGATTTGTGTACTGATCATTACCACCAAGTATCATCAATATTGGGTGAAAAAATATTTGCAGGTATTTCGGAAACTCGTTAATTCTTAGAAGCTTGGCAACCCCTCTCAATGAAAGTGCTTTTCCACAGTCTGTGCCTAGGGCTACTTGAAGAGGAAACAAACCATAGATACAAAACTGAGAACTCCTTTATTTTGTCAAGTTTCAAAGAGCTACTCCAAACCATGTTGGATTTAGAGTTCCAAATTCATCTATCTATATAGGAGAGAACAGAAGGAAACCTAAATATAAAAACTGCTTCTGTACACAAACGCTTCAACCTAGAAGAACAAAATTTGGTGAGCCAAGAGGGATTTGTGTACTGATCATTACCAACAAGTATCATCAAGATTGGGTAAAAGAAATATTTGCTGGTATTCGGAAACTCGTTAATTCTTAGAAGCTTGGCAACCCCTCTCGATGAAAGTGCTTTTCCACAGTCTGTGCCTAGGGCTACTTGAAGAGGAAAGAAACCATAGAGACAAAACTGAGAACTCCTTTATTTTGTAAAGTTTCAAAGAGATACTACAAACCATGTTGGATTTAGAGTTCCAACTTCATCTATTTATATAGGAGAGAACAGAGGGAAACCTAAATATAAAAACTGCTACTGTAGACGAACGCTTCAACCTAGAAGAACAAAATTTGGTGAGCCAAGTGCAATTTGTGTACTGATCATTACCACCAAGTATCATCAAGATTGGGTGAAAAAATATTTGCTGGTATTTCGGAAACTCGTTAATTCTTAGAAGGTTGGCAACCCCTCTCAATGAAAGTGCTTTTCCACAGTCTGTGCTTAGGGCTACTTAAAGCGGAAACAAACCATAGAGACAAAACTGAGAACTCCTTTATTTTGTCAAGTTTCAAAGAGCTACTACAAACCATGTTGGATTTAAAGTTCCAAATTCATGTATCTATATCGGAGAGAGCAGAGGGAAACCTAAATATGAATACTGCTACTGTAGACGAACGCTTCAACCTAGAAGAACAAAATTTGGTGAGCCAAGTGGGATTTGGGTACTGATCATTTCCACCAAGTATCATCAAGATTGGGTGAAAAAATATATGCTGGTATTTCGGAAACTCGTTAATTCTTAGAAGCATGACAACCCCTCTCAATGAAAGTGCTTTTCCACAGTCTGTGCTTAGGGCTACTTAAAGAGGAAAGAAACCATAGAGACAAAACTGAGAACTCTTTTATTTTGTCAAGTTTCAAAGAGCTACTACGAACCATGTTGGATTTAGAGTTCCAAATTCATCTATCTATATAGGAGAGAGCAGAGGGAATCCTAAATATAAAAACTGCTACTGTAGACGAACGCTTCAACCTAGAAGAACAAAATTTGGTTAGCCAAGTGGGATTTGTGTACTGATCATTACCACCAAGTATCATCAAGATTGGGTGAAAAAATATTTGCTGGTATTTCGGAAACTCGTTAATTCTTAGAAGGTTGGCAACCCCTATCAATGAAAGTGCTTTTCCACAGTCTGTGCCTAGGGCTACTTGAAGAGGAAACAAACCATAGAGACAAAACTGATAACTCCTTTATTTTGTCAAGTTTCAAAGTGCTACTACGAACCATGTTGGATTTAGAGTTCCAAATTCATCTATCTATATCAGAGAGAATAGAAGGAAACCTAAATATAAAAACTGCTACTGTACAAGAACGCTTCAACCTAGAAGAACAAAATTTGGTGAGCCAAGTGGGATTTGTGTACTGATCATTACCACCAAGTATCATCAAGATTGGGTGAAAAAATATATGCTGGTATTTCGGAAACGTGTTAATTCTTAGAAGCTTGACAACCACTCTCAATGAAAGTGCTTTTCAACAGTCTGTGCTGAGGGCTACTTGAAGAGGAAACAAACCATAGAGACAAAACTGAGAATTCCTTTATTTTGTAAAGTTTCAAAGAGCTACTACAAATCATGTTGGATTTAGAGTTCCACATTCATCTATCTATATAGGAGAGAAGAGAGGGAAAACTAAATATAAAAACTACTACTGTAGATGAACGCTTCAACCTAGAAGAACAAAATTTGGTGAGCGTAGTGGGATTTGTGTACTGATCATTACCACCAAGTATCATCAAGATTGGGTGAAAAATATTTGCTGGTATTTGGGAAACTCGTTAATTATTAGAAGCTTGGCAACCCCTCTCAATGAAAGTGCTTTTACACAGTCTGTGCTTAGGGCTACTTAAAGCGGAAACAAACCATAGAGACAAAACTGAGAACTCCTTCATTTTGCCAAGTTTCAAAGAGCTACTACAAACCATGTTGGATTTAAAGTTCCAAATTCATGTATCTATATAGGAGAGAGCAGAGGGAAACCTAAATATAAAAACTGCTACTGTAGACGAACGCTTCAACCTAGAAGAACAAAATTTGGTGAGCCAAGTGGGATTTGTGTACTGATTATTACCACCAAGTATCATCAAGATTGGGTGAAAAAATATTTGCTGGTATTTCGGAAACGCATTAATTCTTAGAAGATTGACAACCCCTCACAATGAAAGTGCTTTTTCACAGTCTGTGCTTAGGGCTACTTGAAGAGGAAACAAACCATAGAGACAAAACTGAGAACTAATTTATTTTGTCAAGTTTCAAAGAGCTACTACTAACCATGTTGGATTTAGAGTTCCAAATTCATCTATCTATATACGAGAGATCAGAGGGAATCCTACATATAAAAACTGCTTCTGTAGACGAATGCTTCAACCTAGAAGAACAAAATTTGGTGAGCCAAGTGGGATTTGTGTACTGATCATTACCACCAAGTATCATCAAGTATGGGTGAAAAAATATTTGCTGGTATTTCGGGAAGTCGTTAATTCTTAGAAGCTTGGCAACCCCTCTCAATGAAAGTGCTTTTCCACAGTCTGTGCTGAGGGCTACTTGAAGAGGAAACAAACCATAGAGACAAAACTGAGAATTCCTTTATTTTGTAAAGTTTCAAAGAGCTACTACAAATCATGTTGGATTTAGAGTTCCACATTCATCTATCTATATAGGAGAGAACAGAGGGAAAACTAAATATAAAAACTACTACTGTAGATGAACGCTTCAACCTAGAAGAACAAAATTTGGTGAGCCAAGTGGGATTTGTGTACTGATCATTACCACCAAGTATCATCAAGATTGGGTGAAAAATATTTGCTGGTATTTGGGAAACTCGTTAATTATTAGAAGCTTGGCAACCCCTCTCAATGAAAGTGCTTTTACACAGTCTGTGCTTAGGGCTACTTAAAGCGGAAACAAACCATAGAGACAAAACTGAGAACTCCTTCATTTTGCCAAGTTTCAAAGAGCTACTACGAACCACGTGGGATTTAGAGTTCCAAATTCATCTATCTATATAGGAGAGAACAGAAGGAAACCTAAATATAAAAACTGCTACTGTACACGAACGCTTCAACCTAGAAGAACAAAATTTCGTGAGCCAAGTGGGATTTGTGTACTAATCATTACCACCAAGTATCATCAAGATCGGGTGAAAAAATATTTGCTGGTATTTCGGGAAGTCGTTAATTCTTAGAAGCTTGGCAACCCCTCTCAATGAAAGTGCTTTTCCACAGTCTGTGCTGAGGGCTACTTGAAGAGGAAACAAACCATAGAGACAAAACTGAGAATTCCTTTATTTTGTAAAGTTTCAAAGAGCTACTACAAATCATGTTGGATTTAGAGTTCCACATTCATCTATCTATATAGGAGAGAAGAGAGGGAAAACTAAATATAAAAACTACTACTGTAGATGAACGCTTCAACCTAGAAGAACAAAATTTGGTGAGCCAAGTGGGATTTGTGTACTGATCATTACCACCAAGTATCATCAAGATTGGGTGAAAAATATTTGCTGGTATTTGGGAAACTCGTTAATTATTAGAAGCTTGGCAACCCCTCTCAATGAAAGTGCTTTTACACAGTCTGTGCTTAGAGCTACTTAAAGCGGAAACAAACCATAGAGACAAAACTGAGAACTCCTTCATTTTGCCAAGTTTCAAAGAGCTACTACAAACCATGTTGGATTTAAAGTTCCAAATTCATGTATCTATATAGGAGAGAGCAGAGGGAAACCTAAATATAAAAACTGCTACTGTAGACGAACGCTTCAACCTAGAAGAACAAAATTTGGTGAGCCAAGTGGGATTTGTGTACTGATCATTACCACCAAGTATCATCAAGATTGGGTGAAAAAATATTTGCTGGTATTTCGGAAACGCGTTAATTCTTAGAAGATTGACAACCCCTCACAATGAAAGTGCTTTTTCACAGTCTGTGCTTAGGGCTACTTGAAGAGGAAACAAACCATAGAGACAAAACTGAGAACTAATTTATTTTGTCAAGTTTCAAAGAGCTACTACTAACCATGTTGGATTTAGAGTTCCAAATTCATCTATCTATATACGAGAGATCAGAGGGAATCCTACATATAATAACTGCTTCTGTAGACGAACGCTTCAACCTAGAAGAACAAAATTTGGTGAGCCAAGTGGGATTTGTGTACTGATCATTACCACCAAGTATCATCAAGATTGGGTGAAAAAATATTTGGGTATTTCGGAAACTCGGTTAATTCTTAGAAGCTTGACAACCCCTCTCAAAGAAAGTGCTTTTACACAGTCTGTGCTTAGGGCTACTTAAAGAGGAAACAAACCATGGAGACAAAACTGAAAACTCCTTTATTTTGTCAAGTTTCACAGAGCTACTACAAACCATGTTGGATTTAGAGTTCAAAATTCATCTATCTATATAGGATTGAGCCGATGGAAATCTAAATATAAAAACTGCTACTTAGACGAACGCTTCAACCTAGAAGAACAAAATTTCGTGAGCCAAGTGGGATTTGTGTACTGATCATTACCACCAAGTATCATCAAGATCGGGTGAAAAAATATTTGCTGGTATTTCAGAAACTCCTTAATTCTTAGAAGCTTGGCAACTTCTCTCAATGAAAGTGCTTTTCCACAGTCTGTGCTGAGGGCTACTTGAAGAGGAAACAAACCTTAAAGACAGAACTGAGAACCCCTTTTTTTTTTAAAGTTTCAAAGAGCTACTACAAACTATGTTGGATTTAGAGTTCCACATTCATCTATCTATATAGGAGAGAACAGAGGGAAAACTAAATATAAACACTACTACTATAGATGAACGCTTCAACCTAGAAGAACAAAATTTGGTGAGCAAAGTGGGATTTGTGTACTGATCATTACCACCAAGTTTCATCAAGATTGGGTGAAAATATATTTGCTGGTATTTCGGAAATGCGTTAATTCTTAGAAGCATGACAACCCCTCTCAATGAAAGTGCTTTTCCACAGTCTGTGCTTAGGGCTATTTGAAGAGGAAACAAACCATAGAGACAAAACTGAGAACTCCTTTATTTTGTGAAGTTTCAAAGAGCTACTACGAACCATGTTGGATTTAGAGTTCCAAATTCATCTATCTATTTAGGACAGAGCAGAGGGAATCCTAAATATAAAAACTGCTTCTGTAGAGGAACGCTTCAACCTAGAAGAACAAAATTTGGTGAGCCAAGTGGGATTTGTGTACTGATCATTACCACCAAGTTTCATCAAGATTGGGTGAAAAAATATTTGCTGGTATTTCGGAAATGCGTTAATTCTTAGAAGCTTGACAACCCCTCTCAATGAAAGTGCTTTTCCACAGTCTGTGTTTAGGGCTACTTAAAGAGGAAACAAACCATAGAGACAAAACTGAGAACTCCTTTATTTTGTCAAGTTTCAAAGAGCTACTACAAACCATGTTGGATTTAGAGTTCCAAATTCATCTATCTATATAGGAGAGAGCAGATGGAAATATAAATATAAAAACTGCTACTGTAGACGAACGCTTCAACCTAGAAGAACAAAATTTGGTGAGCCAAGTGGGATTTGTGTACTGATCATTACCACCAAGTATCATCAAGATTGGGTGAAAAAATATATGCTGGTATTTCGGAAACTTGTTAATTCTTAGAAACTTGACAACCCCTCTCAATGAAATTGCTTTTCAACAGTCTGTGCTTAGGGCTACTTGAAGAGGAAACAAACCGTAGAGACAAAACTGAGAACTCCTTTATTTTGTGAAGTTTCAAAGAGCTAATACGAACCGTGTTGGATTTAGAGTTGCAAATTCATCTATCTATATAGGACAGAGCAGAGGGAATCTTAAATATAAAAACTGCTTCTGTAGACGAACGCTTCAACCTAGAAGAACAAAGTTTGGTGAGCCACGTGCGATTTGTGTACTGATCATTACCACCAAGTATCATCAATATTGGGTGAAAAAATATTTGCAGGTATTTCGGAAACTCTTTAATTCTTAGAAGTTTGGCAACCCCTCTCAATGAAAGTGCTTTTCCACAGTCTGTGCTTAGGGCTACTTGAAGAGGAAACAAACCATAGAGACAAAACTGAGAACTCCTTTATTTTGTCAAGTTTCAAAGAGCTACTCCAAACCATGTTGGATTTAGAGTTCCAAATTCATCTATCTATATTGGAGAGAACAGAAGGAAACCTAAATATAAAAACTGCTACTGTACACGAACGCTTCAACCTATAAGAACAAAATTTGGTGAGCCAAGTGGGATTTGTGTACTGATCATTACCACCAAGTATCATCAAGATTGCATAAAAAAATATTTGCTGGTATTTCGGAAACTCGTTAATTCTTAGAAGCTTGGCAACCCCTCTCGATGAAATTGCTTTTCCACAGTCTGTGCCTAGGGCTATTGAAGAGGAAACAAACCATAGAGACAAAACTGAGAACTCCTTTATTTTGTCAAGTTTCAAAGAGATACTACAAATCATGTTGGATTTAGAGTTCCACATTCATCTATCTATATAGGAGAGAACAGAGGGAAAACTAAATATAAAAACTACTACTGTAGATGAACGCTTCAACCTAGAAGAACAAAATTTGGTGAGCCAAGTGGGATTTATGTACTGATCATTACCACCAAGTATCATCAAGATTGGGTGAAAAATATTTGCTGGTATTTGGAAACTCTTTAATTATTAGAAGCTTGGCAACCCCTCTCAATGAAAGTGCTTTTACACAGTCTGTGCTTAGGGCTACTTAAAGCGGAAACAAACCATAGAGACAAAACTGAGAACTCCTTCATTTTGTCAAGTTTCAAAGAGCTACTACAAACCATGTTGGATTTAAAGTTCCAAATTCATGTATCTATATAGGAGAGAGCAGAGGGAAACCTAAATATAAAAACTGCTACTGTAGACGAACGCTTCAACCTAGAAGAACAAAATTAGGTGAGCCAAGTGGGATTTGTGTACTGATCATTACCACCAAGTATCATCAAGATTGGGTGAAAAAATATTTGCTGGTATTTCGGAAACGCGTTAATTCTTAGAAGATTGACAACCCCTCTCATTGAAAGTGCTTTTTCACAGTCTGTGCTTAGGGCTACTTGAAGAGGAAACAAACCATAGAGACAAAACTGAGAACTCCTTTATTTTGTCAAGTTTCAAAGAGCTACTACTAACCATGTTGGATTTAGAGTTCCAAATTCATCTATCTATATAGGAGAGATCAGAGGGAATCCTACATATAAAAACTGCTTCTGTAGACGAACGCTTCAACCTAGAAGAACAAAATTTGGTGAGCCAAGTGGGATTTGTGTACTTATCATTACCACCAAGTATCATAAAGATTGGGTGAAAAAATATTTGCTGGTATTTCGGAAACTCGTTAATTCTTAGAAGCTTGACAACCCCTCTCAATGAAAGTGCTTTTACACAGTCGGTGCTTAGGGCTACTTAAAGAGGAAACAAACCATAGAGACAAAACTGAGAACTCCTTTATTTTGTCAAGTTTCAAAGAGCTACTACAAACCATGTTGGATTTAGAGTTCCAAATTCATCTATCTATATAGGATTGAGCAGATGGAAATCTAAATATAAAAACTGCTACTGTAGACGAACGCTCCAACCTAGAAGAACAAAATTTCGTGAGCCAAGTGGGATTTGTGTACTGATCATTACCACCAAGTATCATCAAGATTGGGTGAAAAAATATTTGCAGGTATTTCGGAAACTCGTTAATTCTTAGAAGGTTGGAAACCCCTCTCAATGAATGTGCTTTTCCACAGTGTGTGCCTAGGGCTACTTGAAGATTAAACAAACCATAGAGACAAAACTGAGAACTCCTTTATTTTGTCAAGTTTCAAAGAGCTACTACAAACCATGTTGGATTTAGAGTTCAAAATTCATCTATCTATATAGGAGAGAACACAAGGAAACCTAATAATAAAAAGTGCTACTGTACACGAACGCTTCAACCGAGAAGTACAAATTTCGTGAGCCAAGTGGGATTTGTGTACTAATCATTACCACCAAGTATCATCAAGATCGGGTGAAAAAATATTTGCTGGTACTTCGGAAACTCGTTAATTCTTAGAAGCTTGGCAAGCCCTCTCAATGAAAGTGCTTTTCCACAGTCTGTGCTGAGGGCTACTTGAAGAGGAAACAAACCATAGAGACAAAAATGAGAACTCCTTTATTTTGTAAAGTTTCAAGAGCTACTACACACCATGTTGGATTTAGAGTTCCACATTCATCTATCTATATAGGAGAGAACAGAGGGAAAACTAAATATAAAAACTACTACTTCTATATGAACGCTTCAACCTAGAAGAACAAAATTTCGTGAGCCAAGTGGGATTTGTGTACTAATCATTACCACCAAGTATCATCAAGATCGGGTGAAAAAATATTTGCTGGTATTTCGGAAACTCGTTAATTCTTAGAAGGTTGGCAACCCCTATCAATGAAAGTGCTTTTACACAGTCTGTGCCTAGGGCTACTTGAAGAGGAAACAAACCATAGAGACAAAACTGAGAACTCCTTTATTTTGTCAAGTTTCAAAGAGCTACTACAAACCATGTTGGATTTAGAGTTCAAAATTCATCTATCTATATAGGAGAGAACAGAAAGAAACCTAAATAAAAAACTGCTACTGTACACGAACGCTTCAACCTAGAAGAACAAAATTTCCTGAGCCAAGTGGGATTTGTGTACTAATCATTACCACCAAGTATCATCAAGATTGGGTGAAAAATATTTGCTGGAATTTGGGAAAATCGTTAATTATTAGAAGCTTGGCAACCCCTCTCAATGAAAGTGCTTTCACAGTCTGTGCTTAGGGCTACTTAAAGCGGAAACAAACCATAGAGACAAAACTGAGAACTCCTTCATTTTGTCAAGTTTCAAAGAGCTACTACAAACCATGTTGGATTTAAAGTTCCAAATTCATGTATCTATATAGGAGAGAGCAGAGGGAAACCTAAATATAAAAACTGCTACTGTAGACGAACGCTTCAACCTAGAAGAACAAAATTTGGTGAGCCAAGTGGGATTTGTGTACTGATCATTACCACCAAGTATCATCAAGATTGGGTGAAAAAATATTTGCTGGTATTTCGGAAACACGTTAATTCTTAGAAGATTGACAACCCCTCTCAATGAAAGTGCTTTTTCACAGTCTGTGCTTAGGGCTACTTGAAGAGGAAACAAACCATAGAGACAAAACTGAGAACTCCTTTATTTTGTCAAGTTTCAAAGTGCTACTACTAACCATGTTGGATTTAGAGTTCCAAATTCATCTATCTATATAGGAGAGATCAGAGGGAATCCTACATATAAAAACTGCTTCTGTAGACGAACGCTTCAACCTAGAAGAACAAAATTTGGTGAGCCAAGTGGGATTTGTGTACTGATCATTACCACCAAGTATCATCAAGATTGGGTGAAAAAATATTTGCTGGTATTTCGGAAACTCGTTAATTCTTAGAAGCTTGACAACCCCTCTCAATGAAAGTGCTTACACAGTCTGTGCTTAGGGCTACTTAAAGAGGAAACAAACCATAGAGACAAAACTGAGAACTCCTTTATTTTGTCAAGTTTCAAAGAGCTACTACAAACCATGTTGGATTTAGAGTTCCAAATTCATCTATCTATATCAGAGAGAGCAGATGGAAATATAAATATAAAAACTGCTACTGTAGACGAACGCTTCAACCTAGAAGAACAAAATTTGGTGAGCCAAGTGGGATTTGTGTACTGATCATTACCACCAAGTATCATCAAGATTGGGTGAAAAAATATATGCTGGTATTTCGAAAACGTGTTAATTCTTAGAAGCTTGACAACCCCTCTCAATGAAAGTGCTTTTCAACAGTCTGTGCTTAGGGCTACTTGAAGAGGAAACAAACCGTAGAGACAAAACTGAGAACTCCTTTATTTTGTGAAGTTTCAAAGAGCTACTACGAACCGTGTTGGATTTAGAGTTGCAAATTCATCTATCTATATAGAACAGAGCAGAGGGAATCTTAAATATAAAAACTGCATCTGTAGACGAACGCTTCAACCTAGAAGAACAAAGTTTGGTGAGCCACGTGGGATTTGTGTACTGATCATTACCACCAAGTATCATCAATTTTGGGTGAAAAAATATTTGCAGGTATTTCGTAAACTCTTTAATTCTTAGAAGTTTGGCAACCCCTCTCAATGAAATTGCTTTTCCACAGTCTGTGCTTAGGGCTACTTGAAGAGGAAACAAACCATAGAGACAAAATTGAGAACTCCTTTATTTTGTCAAGTTTCAAAGAGCTACTCCAAACCATGTTGGATTTAGAGTTCCAAATTCATCTATCTATATTGGAGAGAACAGAAGGAAACCTAAATATAAAAACTGCTACTGTACAGGAACGCTTCAACCTATAAGAACAAAATTTGGTGAGGCAAGTGGGATTTGTGTACTGATCATTACCACCAAGTATCATCAAGATTGCGTAAAAAAATATTTGCTGGTATTTCGGAAACTCGTTAATTCTTAGAAGCTTGGCAACCCCTCTCGATGAAAGTGCTTTTCCACAGTCTGTGCCTAGGGCTATTGAAGAGGAAACAAACCATAGAGACAAAACTGAGAACTACTTTATTTTGTCAAGTTTCAAAGAGATACTACAAACCCTGTTGGATTTAGAGTTCCAAATTCATCTATGTATATAAGAGAGAACAGAGCGAAAACTAAATATAAAAACCGATACTGTAGACGAACGCTTCAACCTAGAAGAACAAAATTTGCTGAGCCAAGTGGGATTTGTGTACAAATCATTACCACCAAGTATCATCAAGATTGGGTGAAAAAGTATTTGCTGGTATTTCGGAAAATCGTTAATTCTTAGAAGCTTGGCAACCCCTCTCAATGAAAGTGGTTTTCCACAGTCTGTGCCTAGGGCTACTTGAAGAGGAAACAAACCATAGAGACAAAACTGAGAACTCCTTTATTTTGTCAAGTTTCAAAGAGCTACTACGAACCACGTGGGATTTAGAGTTCCAAATTCATCTATCTATATAGGAGAGAACAGAAGGAAACCTAAATATAAAAACTGCTACTGTACACGAACGCTTCAACCTAGAAGAACAAAATTTCGTGAGCCAAGTGGGATTTGTGTACTAATCATTACCACCAAGTATCATCAAGATTGGGTGAAAAAATATTTGCTGGTATTTCGGGAAATCATTAATTCTTAGAAGCTTGGCAACCCCTCTCAATGAAAGTGCTTTTCCACAGTCTGTGCTGAGGGCTACTTGAAGAGGAAACAAACCATAGAGACAAAACGGAGAACTCCTTTATTTTGTCAAGTTTCAAAGAGCTACTACAAACCATGTTGGATTTAGAGTTCCAAATTCATCTATCTATATAGGAGAGAACAGAAGGAAACCTAAATAAAAAACTGCTACTGTACACGAACGCTTCAACCTAGAAGAACAAAATTTCCTGAGCCAAGTGGGATTTGTGTACTAATCATTACCACCAAATATCATCAAGATCGGGTGAAAAAATATTTGCTGGTATTTCGGGAAGTCGTTAATTCTTAGTAGCTTTGCAACCCCTCTCAATGAAAGTGCTATTCCACAGTCTGTGCTGAGGGCTACTTGAAGAGGAAACAAACCATAGAGACAAAAATGAGAACTCCTTTATTTTGTGAAGTTTCAAAGAGCTACTACAAACCATGTTGGATTTAGAGTTCCACATTCATCTATCTATATAGGAGAGAAGAGAGGGAAAACTAAATATAAAAACTACTACTGTAGACGAACGCTTCAACCTGGAAGAACAAAATTTGGTGAGCCAAGTGGGATTTGTGTACTGATCATTACCACCAAGTATCATCAAGATTGGGTGAAAAATATTTGCTGGAATTTGGGAAAATCATTAATTATTAGAAGCTTGGCAACCCCTCTCAATGAAAGTGCTTTTACACAGTCTGTGCTTAGGGCTACTTAAAGAGGAAACAAACCATTGAGACAAAACTGAGAACGCCTTTATTTTGTCAAGTTTCAAAGAGCTACTACAAACCATGTTGGATTTAGAGTTCCTAATTCATCTATCTATATAGGAAAGAGCAGAGGGAAACTCAAATATAAAAACTGCTATTGTAGACGAACCCTTCAACCGAGAAGAACAAAATTTGGTGAGCCAAGTGGGATTTGTGTACTGATCATTACCACCAAGTATCATCAAGATTGCGTAAAAAAATATTTGCTGGTATTTCGGAAACTCGTTAATTCTTAGAAGCTTGGCAACCCCTCTCGATGAAAGTGCTTTTCCACAGTCTGTGCCTAGGGCTATTGAAGAGGAAACAAACCATAGAGACAAAACTGAGAACTACTTTATTTTGTCAAGTTTCAAAGAGATACTACAAACCCTGTTGGATTTAGAGTTCCAAATTCATCTATGTATATAAGAGAGAACAGAGCGAAAACGAAATATAAAAACCGATACTGTAGACGAACGCTTCAACCTAGAAGAACAAAATTTGCTGAGCCAAGTGGGATTTGTGTACAAATCATTACCACCAAGTATCATCAAGATTGGGTAAAAAAGTATTTGCTGGTATTTCGGAAACTCGTTAATTCTTAGAAGCTTGGCAACCCCTCTCAATGAAAGTGGTTTTCCACAGTCTGTGCCTAGGGCTACTTGAAGAGGAAACAAACCATAGAGACAAAACTGAGAACTCCTTTATTTTGTCAAGTTTCAAAGAGCTACTACGAACCACGTGGGATTTAGAGTTCCAAATTCATCTATCTATATAGGAGAGAACAGAAGGAAACCTAAATATAAAAACTGCTACTGTACACGAACGCTTCAACCTAGAAGAACAAAATTTCGTGAGCCAAGTGGGATTTGTGTACTAATCATTACCACCAAGTATCATCAAGATCGGGTGAAAAAATATTTGCTGGTATTTCGGGAAGTCGTTAATTCTTAGAAACTTGGCAACCCCTCTCAATGAAAGTGCTTTTCCACAGTCTGTGCTGAGGGCTACTTGAAGAGGAAACAAACCATAGAGACAAAAATGAGAACTCCTTTATTTTGTAAAGTTTCAAAGAGCTACTACAAACCATGTTGGATTTAGAGTTCCACATTCATCTATCTATATAGGAGAGAAGAGAGGGAAAACTAAATATAAAAACTACTACTGTAGACGAACGCTTCAACCTAGAAGAACAAAATTTGGTGAGCCAAGTGGGATTTGTGTACTGATCATTACCACCAAGTATCATCAAGATAGGGGTGAAAAATATTTGCTGGAATTTGGGAAAATCGTTAATTATTAGAAGCTTGGCAACCCCTCTCAATGAAAGTGCTTTTACACAGTCTGTGCTTAGGGCTACTTAAAGAGGAAACAAACCATTGAGACAAAACTGAGAACGCCTTTATTTTGTCAAGTTTCAAAGAGCTACTACAACCATGTTGGATTTTGAGTTCCTAATTCATCTATCTATATAGGAAAGAGCAGAGGGAAACTCAAATATAAAAACTGCTATTGTAGACGAACATTTCAACCTAGAAGAACAAAATTTGGTGAGCAAGTGGGTATTTGTGTACTGATCATTACCACCAAGTATCATAAAGATTGGTGAAAAAATATTTGCTGGTATTTTGGGAAGTCGTTAATTCTTAGAAACTTGGCAACCCCTCTCAATGAAAGTGGCTTTTCCACAGTCTGTGCTGAGGGCTACTTGAAGAGGAAACAAACCATAGAGACAAAAGTGAGAACTCCTTATTTTGTGAAGTTTCAAAGAGCTACTACGAACCATGTTGGATTTAGAGTTCCAAATTCATCTATATATATAGGAGAGATCAGAGGGAATCCTCAATATAAAAACTGCTCTTGTAGACGAACGCTTCAACCTAGAAGAACAAAATTTGGTGAGATAATGGGGATGTGTGTACTGAACATTACCACCAAGTATCATCAAAGATAGGGTGAAAAAATATTTGCTGGTATTTCGGAAATGCGTTAATTCTTAGAAGCTTGACAACCCCTCTCAATGAAAGTGCTTTTACACAGTCTGTGCTTAGGGTACTTAAAGAGGAAACAAACCATGGAGACAAAACTGAAAACTCCTTTATTTGTCAAGTTTCACAGAGCTACTACAAACCATGTTGGATTTAGAGTTCAAATTCATCTATCTATATAGGATTGAGCAGATGGAAATCTAAATATAAAAACTGCTACTTAGACGAACGCATCAACCTAGAAGAACAAAATTTCGTGAGCCAAGTGGGATTTGTGTACTGATCATTACCACCAAGTATCATCAAGATCGGGTGAAAAAATATTTGCTGGTATTTCAGAAACTCCTTAATTCTTAGAAGCTTGGCAACTTCCTCTCAATGAAAGTGCTTTTTCCACAGTTCTGTGCTGAGGGCTACTTGAAGGGGAAACAAACCTTAGAGACAGAACTGAGAACTCCTTTATTTTGTAAAGTTTCAAAGAGCTAATACAAACTATGTTGGATTTAGAGTTCCACATTCATCTATCTATATAGGAGAGAACAGAGGAAAACTAAATATAAACACTACTACTGTAGATGAACGCTTCAACCTAGAAGAACAAAATTTGGTGAGCCAAGTGGGATTTGTGTACTGATCATTACCACCAAGTTTCATCAAGATTGGTGAAAAAATATTTGCTGGTTATTTCGGAAATGCGTTAATTCTTAGAAGCTTGACAACCCCTCTCAATGAAAGTGCTTTTTCCACAGTCTGTGTTTAGGGCTACTTAAAGAGGAAACAAACCATAGAGACAAAACTGAGAACTCCTTTATTTTTGTCAAGTTTCAAAGAGCTACTACAAACCATGTTGGATTTAGAGTTCCAAATTCATCTATCTATATAGGAGAGAGCAGATGGAAATATAAATATAAAAACTGCTACTGTAGACGAACGCTTCAACTAGAAGAACAAAATTTGGTGAGCAAGTGGGATTTGTGTACTGATCATTACCACCAAGTATCATCAAGATTGGGTGAAAAAATATATGCTGGTATTTCGGAAACTTGTTAATTCTTAGAAACTTGACAAACCCCTCTCAATGAAATTGCTTTTCAACAGTCTGTGCTTAGGGCTACTTGAAGAGGAAACAACCGTAGAGACAAAACTGAGAACTCCTTTATTTTGTGAAGTTTCAAAGAGCTAATACGAACCGTGTTGGATTTAGAGTTGCAAATTCATCTATCTATAATAGGACAGAGCAGAGGGAATCTTAAATATAAAAACTGCTTCTGTAGACGAACGCTTCAACCTAGAAGAACAAAGTTTGGTGAGCCACGTGCGATTTGTGTACTGATCATTACCACCAAGTATCATCAATATTGGGTGAAAAATATTTGCAGGTATGTTCGGAAACTCTTTAATTCTTAGAAGTTTGGCAACCCCTCTCAATGAAAGTGCTTTTCCACAGTCTGTGCCTAGGGCTACTTGAAGAGAAACAAACCATAGAGACAAACTGAGAACTCCTTTATTTTGTCAAGTTTCAAAGAGCTACTCCAAACCATGTTGGATTTAGAGTTCCAAATTCATCTATCTATTTGGAGAGAACAGAAGGAAACCTAAAATATAAAAACTGCTACTGTACACGAACGCTTCAAACCTATAAGAACAAAATTTGGTGAGCCATGTGGATTTGTGTACTGATCATTACCACCAAGTATCATCAAGATTGCATAAAAAAAATATTTGCTGGTATTTCGGAAACTCGTTAATTCTTAGAAGCTTGGCAACCCCTCTCGATGAAATTGCTTTCCACAGTCTGTGCCTAGGGCCTATTGAAGAGGAAACAAAACCATAGAGACAAAACTGAGAACTTCCTTTATTTTGTCAAGTTTCAAGAGATACTACAAATCATGTTGGATTTAGAGTTCCACATTCATCTATCTATATAAGGAGAGAACAGAGGAAACTAAATATAAAAACTACTACTGTAGACGAACGCTTCAACCTAGAAGAACAAAATTTGGTGAGCCAAGTGGGATTTGTGTACTGATCATTACCACCAAGTATCATCAAGATTGGGTGAAAAATATTTGCTGGTATTTGGGAAACTCGTTAATTATTAGAAGCTTGGCAACCCCTCTCAATGAAAGTGCTTTTACACAGTCTGTGCTTAGGGCTACTTAAAGCGGAAACAAACCATAGAGACAAAACTGAGAACTCCTTCATTTTGTCAAGTTTCAAAGAGCTACTACAAACCATGTTGGATTTAAAGTTCCAATTCATGTATCTATATAGGAGAGATCAGAGGGAATCCTACATATAAAAACTGCTTCTGTAGACGAACGCTTCAACCTAGAAGAACAAAATTTGGTGAGCCAAGTGGGATTTGTGTACTGATCATTACCACCAGTATCATCAAGATTGGTGAAAAATATTTGCTGGTATTTCGGAATCTCGTTAATTCTTAGAAGCTTGACAACCCCTCTCAATGAAAGTGCTTTTACACAGTCTGTGCTTAGGGCTACTTAAAGAGGAAACAAACCATAGAGACAAAACTGAGAACTCCTTTATTTTGTCAAGTTTCAAAGAGCTACTACAAACCATGTTGGATTTAGAGTTCCAAATTCATCTATCTATATAGGATTGAGCAGATGGAAATCTAATATAAAAAACTGCTACTGTAGACGAACGCTTCAACCTAGAAGAACAAAATTTCGTGAGCCAAGTGGGATTTGTGTACTGATCATTACCACCAAGTATCATCAAGATTGGGTGAAAAAATATTTGCAGGTATTTCGGAAACTCGTTAATTCTTAGAAGGTTGGCAACCCCTCTCAATGAATGTGCTTATCCACAGTGTGTGCCTAGGGCTACTTGAAGATTAAACAAACCATAGAGACAAAACTGAGAACTCCTTTATTTTGTCAAGTTTCAAAGAGCTACTACAAACCATGTTGGATTTAGAGTTCAAAATTCATCTATCTATATAGGAGAGAACACAAATAAACCTAATAATAAAAAGTGCTACTGTACACGAACGCTTCAACCGAGAAGTACAAATTTCGTGAGCCAAGTGGGATTTGTGTACTAATCATTACCACCAAGTATCATCAAGATCGGGTGAAAAAATATTTGCTGGTACTTCGGAAACTCGTTAATTCTTAGAAGCTTGGCAAGCCCTCTCAATGAAAGTGCTTTTCCACAGTCTGTGCTGAGGGCTACTTGAAGAGGAAACAAACCATAGAGACAAAAATGAGAACTCCTTTATTTTGTAAAGTTTCAAAGAGCTACTACAAACCATGTTGGATTTAGAGTTCCACATTCATCTATCTATATACGAGAGAACAGAGGGAAAACTAAATATAAAAACTACTACTGTATATGAACGCTTCAACTAGAAGAACAAAATTTCGTGAGCCAAGTGGGATTTGTGTACTAATCATTACCACCAAGTATCATCAAGATCGGGTGAAAAAATATTTGCTGGTATTTCGGAAACTCGTTAATTCTTAGAAGGTTGGCAACCCCTATCAATGAAAGTGGTTTTACACAGTCTGTTCCTAGGGCTACTTGAAGAGGAAACAAACCATAGAGACAAAACTGAGAACTCCTTTATTTTGTCAAGTTTCAAAGAGCTACTACAAACCATGTTGGATTTAGAGTTCAAAATTCATCTATCTATATAGGAGAGAACAGAAGGAAACCTAAATAAAAAACTGCTACTGTACACGAACGCTTCAACCTAGAAGAACAAAATTTCCTGAGCCAAGTGGGATTTGTGTACTAATCATTACCACCAAGTATCATCAAGATTGGGTGAAAAATATTTGCTGGAATTTGGGAAAATCGTTAATTATTAGAAGCTTGGCAACCCCTCTCAATGAAAGTGCTTTTACACAGTCTGTGCTTAGGGCTACTTAAAGCGGAAACAAACCATAGAGACAAAACTGAGAACTCCTTCATTTTGTCAAGTTTCAAAGAGCTACTACAAACCATATTGGATTTAACGTTCCAAATTCATGTATCTATATAGGAGAGAGCAGAGGGAAACCTAAATATAAAAACTGCTACTGTAGACGAACGCTTCAACCTAGAAGAACAATATTTGGTGAGCCAAGTGGGATTTGTGTACTGATCATTACCACCAAGTATCATCAAGATTGGGTGAAAAAATATTTGCTGGTATTTCGGAAACACGTTAATTCTTAGAAGATTGACAACCCCTCTCAATGAAAGTGCTTTTTCACAGTCTGTGCTTAGGGCTACTTGAAGAGGAAACAAACCATAGAGACAAAACTGAGAACTCCTTTATTTTGTCAAGTTTCAAAGTGCTACTACTAACCATGTTGGATTTAGAGTTCCAAATTCATCTATCTATATAGGAGAGATCAGAGGGAATCCTACATATAAAAACTGCTTCTGTAGACGAACGCTTCAACCTAGAAGAACAAAATTTGGTGAGCCAAGTGGGATTTGTGTACTGATCATTACCACCAAGTATCATCAAGATCGGGTGAAAAAATATTTGCTGGTATTTCAGAAACTCCTTAATTCTTAGAAGCTTGGCAACTTCTCTCAATGAAAGTGCTTTTCCACAGTCTGTGCTGAGGGCTACTTGAAGAGGAAACAAACCTTAGAGACAGAACTGAGAACTCCTTTATTTTGTAAAGTTTCAAAGAGCTACTACGAACCATGTTGGATTTAGAGTTCCAAATTCATCTATCTATTTAGGACAGAGCAGAGGGAATCCTAAATAGAAAAACTGCTTCTGTAGACGAACGCTTCAACCTAGAAGAACAAAATTTGGTGAGCCAAGTTGGATTTGTGTACTTATCATTACCACCAAGTATCATCAAGATTGGGTGAAAAAATATTTGCTGGTATTTCGGAAACTCGTTAATTCTTAGAAGCTTGACAACCCCTCTCAATGAAAGTGCTTTTCCACAGTCTGTGCTTAGGGTTACTTAAAGAGGAAACAAACCATAGAGACAAAACTGAGAACTCCTTTATTTTGTCAAGTTTCAAAGAGCTACTACAAACCATGTTGGATTTAGAGTTCCAAATTCATCTATCTATATCGGAGAGAGCAGATGGAAATATAAATATATAAACTGCTACTGTAGACGAACGCTTCAACCTAGAAGAACAAAATTTGGTGAGCCAAGTGGGATTTGTGTACTGATCATTACCACCAAGTATCATCAAGATTGGGTGAAAAAATATATGCTGGTATTTCGGAAACGTGTTAATTCTTAGAAGCTTGACAACCCCTCTCAATGAAAGTGCTTTTCAACAGTCTGTGCTTAGGGCTACTTGAAGAGGAAACAAACCGTAGAGACAAAACTGAGAACTCCTTTAATTTGTGAAGTTTCAAAGAGCTACTACGAACCGTGTTGGATTTAGAGTTGCAAATTCATCTATCTATATAGAACAGAGCAGAGGGAATCTTAAATATAAAAACTGCTTCTGTAGACGAACGCTTCAACCTAGAAGAACAAAGTTTGGTGAGCCACGTGGGATTTGTGTACTGATCATTACCACCAAGTATCATCAATATTGGGTGAAAAAATATTTGCAGGTATTTCGTAAACTCTTTAATTCTTAGAAGTTTGGCAACCCCTCTCAATGAAATTGCTTTTCCACAGTCTGTGCTTAGGGCTACTTGAAGAGGAAACAAACCATAGAGACAAAATTGAGAACTCCTTTATTTTGTCAAGTTTCAAAGAGCTACTCCAAACCATGTTGGATTTAGAGTTCCAAATTCATCTATCTATATTGGAGAGAACAGAAGGAAACCTAAATATAAAAACTGCTACTGTACAGGAACGCTTCAACCTATAAGAACAAAATTTGGTGAGCCAAGTGGGATTTGTGTACTGATCATTACCACCAAGTATCATCAAGATTGCGTAAAAAAATATTTGCTGGTATTTCGGAAACTCGTTAATTCTTAGAAGCTTGGCAACCCCTTTCGATGAAAGTGCTTTTCCACAGTCTGTGCCTAGGGCTATTGAAGAGGAAACAAACCATAGAGACAAAACTGAGAACTAATTTATTTTGTCAAGTTTCAAAGAGATACTACAAACCCTGTTGGATTTAGAGTTCCAAATTCATCTATGTATATAAGAGAGAACAGAGCGAAAACTAAATATAAAAACCCATACTGTAGACGAACGCTTCAACCTAGAAGAACAAAATTTGCTGAGCCAAGTGGGATTTGTGTACAAATCATTACCACCAAGTATCATCAAGATTGGGTGAAAAAGTGTTTGCTGGTATTTCGGTAACTCGTTAATTCTTAGAAGCTTGGCAACCCCTCTCAATGAAAGTGGTTTTCCACAGTCTGTGCCTAGGGCTACTTGAAGACTAAACAAACCATAGAGACAAAACTGAGAACTCCTTCATTTTGTCAAGTTTCAAAGAGCTACTACAAACCATGTTGGATTTAAAGTTCCAAATTCATGTATCTATATAGGAGAGAGCAGAGGGAAACCTAAATATAAAAACTGCTACTGTAGACGAACGCTTCAACCTAGAAGAACAAAATTAGGTGAGCCAAGTGGGATTTGTGTACTGATCATTACCACCAAGTATCATCAAGATTGGGTGAAAAAATATTTGCTGGTATTTCGGAAACGCGTTAATTCTTAGAAGATTGACAACCCCTCTCATTGAAAGTGCTTTTTCACAGTCTGTGCTTCGGGCTACTTGAAGAGGAAACAAACCATAGAGACAAAACTGAGAACTCCTTTATTTTGTCAAGTTTCAAAGAGCTACTACTAACCATGTTGGATTTAGAGTTCCAAATTCATCTATCTATATAGGAGAGATCAGAGGGAATCCTACATATAAAAACTGCTTCTGTAGACGAACGCTTCAACCTAGAAGAACAAAATTTGGTGAGCCAAGTGGGATTTGTGTACTGATCATTACCACCAAGTATCATCAAGATTGGGTGAAAAAATATTTGCTGGTATTTCGGAAACTCGTTAATTCTTAGAAGCTTGACAACCCCTCTCAATGAAAGTGCTTTTACACAGTCTGTGCTTAGGGCTACTTAAAGAGGAAACAAACCATAGAGACAAAACTGAGAACTCCTTTATTTTGTCAAGTTTCAAAGAGCTACTACAAACCATGTTGGATTTAGAGTTCCAAATTTATCTATCTATATAGGATTGAGCAGATGGAAATCTAAATATAAAAACTGCTACTGTAGACGAACGCTTCAACCTAGAAGAACAAAATTTCGTGAGCCAAGTGGGATTTGTGTACTGATCATTACCACCAAGTATCATCAAGATTGGGTGAAAAAATATTTGCAGGTATTTCGGAAACTCGTTAATTCTTAGAAGGTTGGCAACCCCTCTCAATGAATGTGCTTATCCACAGTGTGTGCCTAGGGCTACTTGAAGATTAAACAAACCATAGAGACAAAACTGAGAACTCCTTTATTTTGTCAAGTTTCAAAGAGCTACTACAAACCATGTTGGATTTAGAGTTCAAAATTCATCTATCTATATAGGAGAGAACACAAATAAACCTAATAATAAAAAGTGCTACTGTACACGAACGCTTCAACCGAGAAGTACAAATTTCGTGAGCCAAGTGGGATTTGTGTACTAATCATTACCACCAAGTATCCTCAAGATCGGGTGAAAAAATATTTGCTGGTACTTCGGAAACTCGTTAATTCTTAGAAGCTTGGCAAGCCCTCTCAATGAAAGTGCTTTTCCACAGTCTGTGCTGAGGGCTACTTGAAGAGGAAACAAACCATAGAGACAAAAATGAGAACTCCTTTATTTTGTAAAGTTTCAAAGAGCTACTACAAACCATGTTGGATTTAGAGTTCCACATTCATCTATCTATATACGAGAGAACAGAGGGAAAACTAAATATAAAAACTACTACTGTATATGAACGCTTCAACCTACAAGAACAAAATTTCGTGAGCCAAGTGGGATTTGTGTACTAATCATTACCACCAAGTATCATCAAGATTGGGTGAAAAATATTTGCTGGAATTTGGGAAAATCGTTAATTATTAGAAGCTTGGCAACCCCTCTCAATGAAAGTGCTTTTACACAGTCTGTGCTTATGGCTACTTAAAGCAGAAACAAACCATAGAGACAAAACTGAGAACTCCTTCATTTTGTCAAGTTTCAAAGAGCTACTACAAACCATATTGGATTTAACGTTCCAAATTCATGTATCTATATAGGAGAGAGCAGAGGGAAACCTAAATATAAAAACTGCTACTGTAGACGAACGCTTCAACCTAGAAGAACAATATTTGGTGAGCCAAGTGGGATTTGTGTACTGATCATTACCACCAAGTATCATCAAGATTGGGTGAAAAAATATTTGCTGGTATTTCGGAAACACGTTAATTCTTAGAAGATTGACAACCCCTCTCAATGAAAGTGCTTTTTCACAGTCTGTGCTTAGGGCTACTTGAAGAGGAAACAAACCATAGAGACAAAACTGAGAACTCCTTTATTTTGTCAAGTTTCAAAGTGCTACTACTAACCATGTTGGATTTAGAGTTCCAAATTCATCTATCTATATAGGAGAGATCAGAGGGAATCCTACATATAAAAACTGCTTCTGTAGACGAACGCTTCAACCTAGAAGAACAAAATTTGGTGAGCCAAGTGGGATTTGTGTACTGATCATTACCACCAAGTATCATCAAGATCGGGTGAAAAAATATTTGCTGGTATTTCAGAAACTCCTTAATTCTTAGAAGCTTGGCAACTTCTCTCAATGAAAGTGCTTTTCCACAGTCTGTGCTGAGGGCTACTTGAAGAGGAAACAAACCATAGAGACAAAACTGAGAACTCCTTTATTTTGTCAAGTTTCAAAGAGCTACTACAAACCATGTTGGATTTAGAGTTCCAAATTCATCTATCTATATAGGAGAGAACAGAGGGAAACCTAAATATAAAAACTGCTACTGTAGACGAACGCTTCAACCGAGAACAACAAAATTTGGTGAGCCAAGTGGGATTTGTGTACTGATCATTAAAACCAAGTATCATCAAGATTGGGTGAAAAAATATTTGCAGGTATTTCGGAAACGCGTTAATTCTTAGAATTTTGACAACTCCTCTCAATGAAAGTGCTTTTCCACAGTCTGTGCATAGGGCTACTTAAAGAGGAAACAAAGCGTAGAGACAAAAATGAGAACTCCTTTATTTTGTCAAGTTTCAAAGAGCTACTACAAACCATGTTCGATTTAGAGTTCCAAATTCATCTATCTATATAGGAGAGAGCGGATGGAAACCTAAATATAAAAACTACTACTGTAGACGAACGCTTCAACCTAGAAGAACAAAATTTGGTGAGCCTAGTGGGATTTATGTACTGATCATTACCAGCAAGTATCATGAAGATTGGGTGAAAAAGTGTTCGCTCGTATTTCGGAAACTTGTTAATTCTTAGAAGGTAGGCAACCCCTCTCAATGAAAGTGCTTTTACTCAGTCTGTGCTTAGGGCTACTTAAAGAGGAAACAAACCATAGAGACAAAACTGAGAACTCCTTTATTTTGTCATGTTTCAAAGAGCTACTTCGAACCATGATGGATTTAGAGTAAAATTCATCTATCTATATAGGAGAGAAGAGGGAATCCTAAATATAAAAACTGCTACTATAGACGAACGCTTCAACCTACAAGAACAAATTTGTTGAGCCAAGTGAGATTTGTGTACTGATCATTACCACCAAGTATCATCAAGATTGGGTGAAAAAATATTTGCTGGTATTTTGGAAACTCGTTAATTCTTAGAAGCTCGACAACCACTCTCAATGAAAGTGCTTTTACACAGTCTGTGCATAGGGCTACTTAAAGAGGAAACAAAGCATAGAGACAAAACTGAGCACTCCTTTATTTTGTCAAGTTTTAAAGAGCTACTACAAACCATGTTGGATTTAGAGTTCCAAATTCATCTATCTGTATAGGAGAGAGCAGATGGAAACCTAAATATAAAAACTGCTACTGTAGACGAACGCTTCAACCTAGAAGAACAAAATTTGGTGACCCAAGTGGGACTTGTGTACTGATCATTACCACCAAGTATCATCAAGATTGGGTGAAAAAATATTTGCAGGTATTTCGGAAACTCGTTAATTCTTAGAAGGTTGGCAACCCCTCTCGATGAGAGTGATGTTCCTCAGTCTGTGCCTAGGGCTACTTGAAGAGGAAACAAACCATAGAGACAAAACTGAGAACTCCTTTATTTGTCAAGATTCAAAGAGCTACAACAAACCATGTTGGATTTAGAGTTCCAAATTCATCTATTTATATAGGAGACAACCGAAGGAAACCTAAATATAAAAACTGCTACTGTACAAGAACGCTTCAACCTAGAAGAACAAAATTTGGTGAGCCAAGTCGGATTTGTGAACTAATCATTACCACCAAGTATTATCAAGATCGGGTGAAAAAATATTTCCTTGTATTTCGGAAACTCGTTAATTCTTAGAAGCTTGGCAACTTCTCTCAATAAAAGTGCTTTTCCACAGTCTGTGCTGAGGGCTACTTGAAGAGGAAACAAACCATAGAGACAAAACTGAGAACTCCTTTATTTTGTCAAGTTTCAAAGAGTTACTACGAACCATGTTGGATTTAGAGTTCCAAGTTCATCTATCTATATAGGAGAGAGCAGAGGAAACCTAAATATAAAAACTGCTACTGTAGACGAACGCTTCAAGCTAGAAGAACAAAATTTGGTGAGCCAAGTGGGATTTGTGTACTGATCATTACCACCAAGTATCCTCAAGATTAGGTGAAAAAATATTTGCAGGTATTTCGGAAACTCGTTAATTCTAAGAAGGTTGGCAACCCCTCTCAATGACAGTGCTTTTCCACTGTCTGTGCCTAGGACTACTTGATGAGAAAACAAACCATAGAGACAAAACTGAGAACTCCTTTATTTTGTCAAGTTTCAAAGAGCTACTACAAACCATGTTGGATTTAGAGTTCCAAATTCATCTATCTATATAGGAGAGAACAGAGGGAAACCTAAATATAAAAACTGCTACTGTAGACGAACGCTTCAACCGAGAAGAACAAAATTTGGTGAGCCAAGTGGGATTTGTGTACTGATCATTAAAACCAAGTATCATCAAGATTGGGTGAAAAAATATTTGCAGGTATTTCGGAAACGCGTTAATTCTTAGAATTTTGACAACTCCTCTCAATGAAAGTGCTTTTACACAGTCTGTGCATAGGGCTACTTAAAGAGGAAACAAAGCGTAGAGACAAAACTGAGCACTCCTTTATTTTGTCAAGTTTCAAAGAGCTACTACAAACCATGTTGGATTTAGAGTTCCAAATTCATCTATCTATATAGGAGAGAGCAGATGGAAACCTAAATATAAAAACTGCTACTGTACACGAACGCTTCAATCTAGAAGAACAAAATTTGGTGAGCCAAGTGGGATTTGTGTACTAATCATTACCACCAAGTATCATCAAGATCGGGTGAAAAAATATTTCCTGGTATTTCGGAAAATCGTTAATTCTTAGAAGCTTGGAAACTTCTCTCAATGAAAGTGCTTTTCCACAGTCTGTGCTAAGGGCTACTTGAAGAGGAAACAAACCATCGAGACAAAACTGAGAACTCCTTTATTTTGTCAAGTTTCAAAGAGCTACTACAAACCATGTTGGATTACAGTTCCAAATTCATCTATCTATATAGGAGAGAAGAGGGAATCCTAAATATAAAAACTGCTACTATAGACGAACGCTTCAACCTAGAAGAACAAAATTTGGTGAGCCAAATGAGACTTGTGTACTGATCATTACCACCAAGTATCATCAAGATTGGGTGAAAAAAATATTTGCTGGTATTTCGGAATCTCGTTAATTCTTAGAAGCTTGGCAACCCCTCTCAATGAAAGTGCTTTTCCACAGTCTGAGCCTAGGGCTACTTGAAGAGGAAACAAACCATAGAGACAAAACTGAGAACTCCTTTATTTTGTCAAGTTTCAAAGAGCTACTACGAACCATGTTGGATTTAGATTTCCAAATTCATCTATCTATATAGGAGAGAACAGAGGAAACCTAAATATAAAAACTGCTACTGTAGACGAACGCTTCAACCTAGAAGAACAAAATTTGGTGAGCCAATTGGGATTTGAGTACTGTTCATTACCACCAAGTATCCTCAAGATTGGGTGAAAAAATATTTGCTGGTATTTCGGAAACTCATTAATTCTTAGAAGCTTGGCAACCCCTCTCAATGAAAGTGCTTTTCCACAGTCTGTGCATAGGACTACTTAAAGAGGAAACAAAGCATAGAGACAAAACTGAGCACTCCTTTATTTTGTCAAGTTTCAAAGAGCTACTACAAACCATGTTCGATTTAGAGTTCCAAATTCATCTATCTATATAGGAGAGAGCAGATGGAAACCTAAATATAAAAACTACTACTGTAGACGAACGCTTCAACCTAGAAGAACAAAATTTGGTGAGCCAAGTGGGATTTATGTACTGATCATTACCACCAAGTATCATCAAGATTGGGTGAAAAAGTGTTCGCTCGTATTTCGGAAACTTGTTAATTCTTAGAAGGTAGGCAACCCCTCTCAATGAAAGTGCTTTTACTCAGTCTGTGCTTAGGGCTACTTAAAGAGGAAACAAACCATAGAGACAAAACTGAGAACTCCTTTATTTTGTCATGTTTCAAAGAGCTACTACGAACCATGATGGATTTAGAGTAAAATTCATCTATCTATATAGGAGAGAAGAGGGAATCCTAAATATAAAAACTGCTACTATAGACGAACGCTTCAACCTACAAGAACAAAATTTGTTGAGCCAAGTGAGATTTGTGTACTGATCATTACCACCAAGTATCATCAAGATTGGGTGAAAAAATATTTGCTGGTATTTTGGAAACTCGTTAATTCTTAGAAGCTCGACAACCACTCTCAATGAAAGTGCTTTTACACAGTCTGTGCATAGGGCTACTTAAAGAGGAAACAAAGCATAGAGACAAAACTGAGCACTCCTTTATTTTGTCAAGTTTTAAAGAGCTACTACAAACCATGTTGGATTTAGAGTTCCAAATTCATCTATCTGTATAGGAGAGAGCAGATGGAAACCTAAATATAAAAACTGCTACTGTAGACGAACGCTTCAACCTAGAAGAACAAAATTTGGTGACCCAAGTGGGACTTGTGTACTGATCATTACCACCAAGTATCATCAAGATTGGGTGAAAAAAATATTTGCTGGTATTTGGGAAACTCGTTAATTCTTAGAAGGTTGGCAACGCCTCTCGATGAGAGTGATGTTCCTCAGTCTGTGCCTAGGGCTACTTGAAGAGGAAACAAACCATAGAGACAAAAGTGAGAACTCCTTTATTTGTCAAGATTCAAAGAGCTACAACAAACCATGTTGGATTTAGAGTTCCAAATTCATCTATTTATATAGGAGACAACCGAAGGAAACCTAAATATAAAAACTGCCACTGTACACGAACGCTTCAACCTAGAAGAACAAAATTTGGTGAGCCAAGTGGGATTTGTGTACTAATCATTACCACCAAGTATCATCAAGATCGGGTGAAAAAATATTTGCTGGTATTTCGGAAAATCGTTAATTCTTAGAAGCTTGGCAACCCCTCTCGATGAAAGTGCTTTTCCACAGTCTGTGCTGAGGGCTACTTGAAGGGGAAACAAACCATGGAGACAAAACTAAGACCTCCTTTATTTTGTAAAGTTTCAAAGAGCTACTACAAACCATGTTGGATTTAGAGTTCCAAATTCATCTATCTATATAGGAGAGAGCAGCTGGAAATCTAAATATAAAAACTGCTACTGTAGACGAACGCTTCAACCTAGAAGAACAAAATTTGGTGATCCAAGTGGGATTTGTGTACTGATCATTACCACCAAGTATCATCAAGATTGGGTGAAAAAAATATTTGCTGGTATTTGGGAAACTCGTTAATTCTTAGAAGCTTGGCAACCCCTCTCAATGAAAGTTCTTTTCCACAGTCTGTGCCTAGGGCTAGGAAGAGGAAACAAACCATAGACACAAAACTGAGAACTCCTTTATTTTGTCAAGTTTCAAAGAGCTTCTACGAACCATGTTGGATTTAGATTTCCAAATTCATCTATCTGTATAGGAGAGAACAGGGGGAAACCTAAATATAAAAACTGCTACTGTAGACGAACGCTTCAATCTAGAAGAACAAAATTTGGTGAGCGAAGTGGGATTTGTGTACTGATCATTACCACCAAGTATCATCAAGATTGGGTGAAAAAATATTTGCAGGTATTTCGGAAACTCGTTAATTATTAGAAGGTTGGCAACCCCTCTCAGTGAAAGTGCTTTTCCACAGTCTGTGCATAGGGCTACTTAAAGAGAAAACAAACCATAGAGACAAAACTGAGAACTCCTTTATTTTGTCAAGTTTCAAAGAGCTTCTACTAACCATGTTGAATTTTGAGTTCCAAATTCATCTATATATATAAGAGAGAACAGTGGGAAAACTAAATATAAAAACTACTACTGTAGATGAACGCTTCAACCTAGAAGAACAAAATTTGGTGAGCCAAGTGGAATTTGTGTTCTGATCATTACCATCAAGTATCATCAAGATTGGGTGAAAAAAATATTTGCTGGTATTTCGGAAACTCGTTAATTCTTAGAAGCTTGGCAACCCCTTTCAATGAAAGTGCTTTTCCACAGTCTGTGCCTAGGGCTATGTGAAGAGGAAACAAACCATAGAGACAAAACTGAGAACTCCTTTATTTTGTCAAGTTTCAAAGAGCTTCTACGAACCATGTTGGATTTAGATTTCCAAATTCATCTATCTATATATGAGAGAACAGAGGGAAACCTATATATAAAAACTGCTACTGTAGACGAACGCTTCAACCTAGAAGAACAAAATTTGGTGAGCCAAATGGGATTTGTGTACTGATCATTAACACCAAGTATCATCAAGATTGGGTGAAAAAATATTTGCTGGTATTTCGGAAACTCGTTAATTCTTGGAAGCTTGGAAACCCCTCTCAATGAAATTGCTTTTCTACAGTCTGTGCCTAGGGCTACTTGAAGAGGAAACAAACCATAGAGACAAAACTGAGAACTCCTTTATTTTGTCAAGTTTCAAAGAGCTACTATGAACCATGTTGGATTTAGAGTTCCAAATTCATCTATCTATATAGGAGAAATCAGAGGAAACCTAAATATAAAAACTGCTACTGTAGATGAACGCTTCAACCTAGAAGAACAAAATTTGGTGAGCCAAGTGGGATTTGTGTACTGATCATTACCACAAAGTATCATCAAGATTGGGTGAAAAAGTGTTTGGTCGTATTTCGGAAACTCGTTAATTCTTAGAAGCTTGGCAACCCATCTCAATGAAAGTGCTTTTCCACAAACTGTGCCTATGGCTACTTGAAGAGGAAACAAACCATAGAGACAAAACTGAGAACTCCTTTATTTTGTCAAGTTTCAAAGAGCTACTACAAACCATGTTGGATTTAGAGTTCCAAATTCATCTATCTATATAGGAGAGAACAGAAGGAAACCTAAATATAAAAACTGCTACTGTACACGAACGCTTCAACCTAGAAGAACAAAATTACGTGAGCCAATTGGGATTTGTGTACTAATCATTACCACCAAGTATCATCAAGATCGGGTGAAAAAATATTTGCTGGTATTTCGGAAACTCATTAATTCTTAGAAGCGTGGCAACCCCTCTCAATGAAAGTGCTTTTAAACAATCTGTGCTGAAGGCTACTTGAAGAGGAAACAAACCCTAGAGACAAAACTGGGAACTCCTTTATTTTGTAAAGTTTCAAAGAGCTACTACAAACCATGTTGGATTTAGTGTTCCAACTTCATCTATCTATATAGGGGAGAACAGTGGGAAAACAAAATATAAAAACTACTACTGTAGATGAACGCTTCAACCTAGAAGAACAAAATTTGGTGAGCCAAGTGGGATTTGTGTCCTGATCATTACCACCAAGTATCATCAAGATTGGGTGAAAAATATTTGCAGGTATTTGGGAAACTCGTTAATTCTTAGAAGCTAGGCAACCCCTCTCAATGAAATTGCTTTTCCAAGTCTGTGCCTAGGGCTACTTGAAGAGGAAACAAACCATAGAGACAAAACTGAGAACTCCTTTATTTTGTCAAGTTTCAAAGAGCTACGACGAACCATGTTTAATTTAGAGTTCCAAATTCATCTATCTATATAGGAGAGAGCAGAGGAAACCTAAATATAAAAACTGCTACTGTAGACGAACGCTTCAACCTAGAAGAACAAAATTTGGTGAGCCAAGTGGGATTTGTGTACCGATCATTACCACACAGTATTATCAAGATTGGGTGAAAAAGTGTTTGCTCGTAATTCGGAAACTCATTAATTCTTAGAAACTTTGCAACCCATCTCAATGAAAGTGCTTTTCCACAGTCTGTGCCTAAGGCTACTTGAAGAGGAAACAATCCATAGAGACAAAACTGAGAACTCCTTTATTTTGTCAAGTTTCAAAAAGCTACTACAAACCATGTTGTATTTAGAGTTCCAAATTCATCTATCTATATAGGAGAGAACAGAGGGAAAACAAAATATAAAAACTGCTACTGTACACGAACGCTTCAACCGAGAAGAACAAAATTTCGTGAGCCAAGTGGGATTTGTGTACTAATCATTACCACCAAGTATCATCAAGATCGGGTGAAAAAATATTTGCTGGTATTTCGGAAAATCGTTACTTCTTAGAAGCTTGGCAACCCCTCTCGATGAAAGTGCTTTTCCACAGTCTGTGCTGAAGGCTACTTGAAGGGGAAACAAACCATGGAGACAAAACGAAGACCTCCTTTATTTTGTAAAGTTTCAAAGAGCTACTACAAACCATGTTGGATTTAGAGTTCCAAATTCATCTATCTATATAGGAGAGAACAGAGGGAAAACTAAATATAAATACTACTACTGTAGATGAACGCTTCAACCTAGAAGAACAAAATTTGGTGAGCCAAGTGAAATTTGTGTACTGATCATTACCACCAAGTATCATCAAGATTGGGTGAAAAAAATATTTGCTGGTATTTGGGAAACTCCTTAATTCTTAGAAGCTTGGCAACCCCTCTCAATGAAAGTGCTTTTCCACAGTCTGTGCCTAGAGCTAGGAAGAGGAAACAAACCATAGAGACAAAACTGAGAACTCCTTTATTTTTTCAAGTTTCAAGGAGGTACTACGAACCATGTTGGATTTAGATTTCCAAATTCATCTATCTGTATAGGAGAGAACAGAGGGAAACCTAAATATAAAAACTGCTACTGTAGACGAACGCTTCAACCTAGAAGAACAAAATTTGGTGAGCCAAGTGGGATTTGTGTACTGATCATTACCACCAAGTATCATCAAGATTGGGTGAAAAAATATTTGCAGGTATTTCGGAAACTCGTTAATTCTTAGAAGGTTGGCAAACCCTCTCAGTGAAAGTGCTTTTCCACAGTCTGTGCATAGGGCTACTTAAAGAGAAAACAAACCATAGAGACAAAACTGAGAACTCCTTTATTTTGTCAAGTTTCAAAGAGCTTCTACTAACCATGTTGAATTTTGAGTTCCAAATTCATCTATATATATAAGAGAGAACAGTGGGAAAACTAAATATAAAAACTACTACTGTAGATGAACGATTCAACCTAGAAGAACAAAATTTGGTGAGCCAAGTGGAATTTGTGTACTGATCATTACCATCAAGTATCATCAAGATTGGGTGAAAAAAATATTTGCTGGTATTTCGGAAACTCGTTAATTCTTAGAAGCTTGGCAACCCCTTTCAATGAAAGTGCTTTTCCACAGTCTGTGCTTAGGGCTATGTGAAGAGGAAACAAACCATAGAGACAAAACTGAGAACTCCTTTATTTTGTCAACTTTCAAAGAGCTTCTACGAACCATGTTGGATTTAGATTTCCAAATTCATCTATCTATATATGAGAGAACAGAGGGAAACCTAAATATAAAAACTGCTACTGTAGACGAACGCTTCAACCTAGAAGAACAAAATTTGGTGAGCCAAGTGGGATTTGTGTACTGATAATTAACACCAAGTATCATCAAGATTGGGTGAAAAAATATTTGCTGGTATTTCGGAAACTCGTTAATTCTTGGAAGCTTTGCAACCCCTCTCAATGAAATTGCTTTTCTACAGTCTGTGCCTAGGGCTACTTGAAGAGGAAACAAACCATAGAGACAAAACTGAGAACTCCTTTATTTTGTCAAGTTTCAAAGAGCTACTATGAACCATGTTGGATTTAGAGTTCCAAATTCATCTATCTATATAGGAGAAAGCGGAGGAAACCTAAATATAAAAACTGCTACTGTAGATGAACGCTTCAACCTAGAAGAACAAAATTTGGTGAGCCAAGTGGGATTTGTGTACTGATCATTACCACAAAGTATCATCAAGATTGGGTGAAAGAGTGTTTGCTCGTATTTCGGAAACTCGTTAATTCATAGAAGCTTGGCAACCCCTCTCAATGAAAGTGCTTTTCCACAGTCTGTGCTTAGGGCTACTTAAAGAGGAAACAAACCATAGAGAAAAAACTGAGACCTCCTTTATTTTGTTAAGTTTCAAAGAGCTACTACAAACCATGTTAGATTTAGAGTTCCAAATTCATCTATCTATATAGGAGAGAGCAGATGGAAATATAAATATAAAAACTGCTACTGTAGACGAACGCTTCAACCTAGAAGAACAAAATTTGGTGAGCCAAGTGGGATTTGTGTACTGATCATTACCACCAAGTATCATCAAGATTGGGTGAAAAAATATATGCTGGTATTTCGGAAACGTGTTAATTCTTAGAAGCTTGACAACCCCTCTCAATGAAAGTGCTTTTCAACAGTCTGTGCTTAGGGCTACTTGAAGAAGAAACAAACCGTAGAGACAAAACTGAGAACTCCTTTATTTTGTGAAGTTTCAAAGAGCTACTACGAACCGTGTTGGATTTAGAGTTGCAAATTCATCTATCTATATAGGACAGAGCAGAGGGAATCTTAAATATAAAAACTGCTTCTGTAGACGAACGCTTCAACCTAGAAGAACAAAGTTTGGTGAGCCACGTGGGATTTGTGTACTGATCATTACCACCAAGTATCATCAATATTGGGTGAAAAAATATTTGCAGGTATTTCGGAAACTCTTTAATTCTTAGAAGTTTGGCAACCCCTCTCAATGAAAGTGCTTTTCCACAGTCTGTGCTTAGGGCTACTTGAAGAGGAAACAAACCATAGAGACAAAACTGAGAACTCCTTTATTTTGTCAAGTTTCAAAGAGCTACTCCAAACCATGTTGGATTTAGAGTTCCAAATTCATCTATCTATATTGGAGAGAACAGAAGGAAACCTAAATATAAAAACTGCTACTGTATACGAACGCTTCAACCTAGAAGAACAAAATTTGGTGAGCCAAGTGGGATTTGTGTACTGATCATTACCACCAAGTATCATCAAGATTGGGTGAAAAAATATTTGCAGGTATTTCGGAAAATCGTTAATTCTTAGAAGGTTGGCAACCCCTCTCAATGAAAGTGCTTTTCCACAGTCTGTGCCTAGGGCTACTTGAAGAGGAAACAAACCATAGAGACAAAACTGAGAACTCCTTTATTTTGTCAAGTTTCAAAGAGCTACTACAAACCATGTTGGATTTAGAGTTCGAAATTCATCTATCTATATAGGAGAGAACATAAGGAAACCTAATAATAAAAAGTGCTACTGTACACGAACGCGTCAACCGAGAAGAACAAAATTTCATGAGCCAAGTGGGATTTGTGTACTAATCATTACCACCAAGTTTCATCAAGATTGGGTGAAAAAATATTTGCTGGTATTTCGGAAATGCATTAATTCTTAGAAGCTTGACAACCCCTCTCAATGAAAGTGCTTTTCCACAGTCTGTGCTTAGGGCTACTTGAAGAGGAAACAAACCATAGAGACAAAACTGAGAACTCCTTTATTTTGTGAAGTTTCAAAGAGCTACTACGAACCATGTTTGATTTAGAGTTCCAAATTCATCTATCTATTTAGGACAGAGCAGAGGGAATCCTAAATATAAAAACTGCTTCTGTAGATGAACGCTTCAACCTAGAACAACAAAATTTGGTGAGCCAAGTGGGATTTGTGTACTGATCATTACCACAGAGTATCATCAAGATTGGGTGAAAAAATATATGCTGGTATTTCGGAAACTCGTTAATTCTTAGAAGCTTGACAACCCGTCTCAATGAAAGTGCTTTTCCACAGTCTGTGCTTAGGGCTACTTGAAGAGGAAACAAACCATAGAGACAAAACTGAGAACTCCTTTATTTTGTCAAGTTTCAAAGAGCTACTCCAAACCATGTTGGATTTAGAGTTCCAAATTCATCTATCTATATTGGAGAGAACAGAAGGAAACCTAAATATAAAAACTGCTACTGTATACGAACGCTTCAACCTAGAAGAACAAAATTTGGTGAGCCAAGTGGGATTTGTGTACTGATCATTACCACCAAGTATCATCAAGATTGGGTGAAAAAATATTTGCAGGTATTTCGGAAAATCGTTAATTCTTAGAAGGTTGGCAACCCCTCTCAATGAAAGTGCTTTTCCACAGTCTGTGCCTAGGGCTACTTGAAGAGGAAACAAACCATAGAGACAAAACTGAGAACTCCTTTATTTTGTCAAGTTTCAAAGAGCTACTACAAACCATGTTGGATTTAGAGATCCACATTCATCTATCTATATAGGAGAGAACAGAGGGAAAACTAAATATAAAAACTACTACTGTAGATGAACGCTTCAACCTTGAAGAAAAAAATTCGGTGAGCCAAGTGGGATTTGTGTACTGATCATTACCACCAAGTTTCATCAAGATTGGGTGAAAAAATATTTGCTGGTATTTCGGAAATGCGTTAATTCTTAGATTCTTGACAACCCCTCTCAATGAAAGTGCTTTTCCACAGTCTGTGCTTAGGGCTACTTGAAGAGGAAACAAACCATAGAGACAAAACTGAGAACTCCTTTATTTTTTGAAGATTCAAAGAGCTACTACGAACCATGTTGGATTTAGAGTTCCAAATTCATCTATCTATATAGGACAGAGCAGACGGAATCCTAAATATAAAAACTGCTTCTGTAGATGAACACTTCAACCTAGAAGAACAAAATTTGGTGAGCCAAGTGGGATTTGTGTACTGATCATTACCACCAAGTATCACCAAGATTGGGTGAAAAATATTTGTTGATATTTGGGAAACTCGTTAATTCTTAGAAGCTTGGCAACCCATCTCGATGAAAGTGCTTTTCCACAGTCTTTGCCTAGGGCTATGAAGAGGAAACAAACCATAGAGACAAAACTGAGAACTCCTTTATTTTGTCAAGTTTCAAAGAGCTACTACGTACCATGTTGGATTTAGAGTTCCAAGTTCATCTATCTATATAAGAGAGAGCAGAGGAAACCTAAATATAAAAACTGCTACTGTAGACGAACGCTTCAAGCTAGAAGAACAAAATTTGGTGAGCCAAGTGGGATTTGTGTACTGATCATTACCACCAAGTATCCTCAAGATTAGGTGAAAAAATATTTGCAGGTATTTCGGAAACTCGTTAATTCTTAGAAGGTTGGCAACCCCTCTCAATGACAGTGCTTTTCCACTGTCTGTGCCTAGGACTACTTGATGAGGAAGCAAACCATAGAGACAAAACTGAGAACTCCTTTATTTTGTCAAGTTTCAAAGAGCTACTACAAACCATGTTGGATTTAGAGTTCCAAATTCATCTATCTATATAGGAGAGAACAGAGGGAAACCTAAATATAAAAACTGCTACTGTAGACGAACGCTTCAACCTAGAAGAACAAAATTTGGTGAGCCAAGTGGGATTTGTGTACTGATCATTAAAACCAAGTATCATCAAGATTGGGTGAAAAAATATTTGCTGGTATTTAGAAATGCGTTAATTCTTAGAAGCTTGACAACCCCTCTCAATGAAAGTGCTTTTCTACAGTCGGTGCTTAGGGCTACTTAAAGAGGAAACAAACTATTTAGACAAAACTGAGAACTCCTTTATTTTGTCAAGTTTCAAAGAGCTACTACGAACCATGTTGGATTTAGAGTTCCAAATTCATCTATCTATATAGGAGAGAGCAGAGGAAAACCTAAATATAAAAACTGATTCTGTAGACGAACACTTCAACCTAGAAGAACAAAATTTGGTGAGCCAAGTGGGATTTGTGTACTGATCATTACCACTAAGTATCATCAAGATTTGGTGAAAAAATATTTTCTGGTATTTCGGAAACTCGTTAATTCTTAGAAGCTTTACAACCCCTCTCAATGAAAGTGCTTTTCCACAGTCTGTGCTTAGGGCTACTTAAAGAGGAAACAAACCATAGAGACAAAACTGAGAACTCCTTTATTTTGTCAAGTCTCAAAGAGCTACTACAAACCATGTTGGATTTAGAGTTCCAAATTCATCTATCTATATAGGAGAGAGCAGATGGAAATATAAATATAAAAACTGCTACTGTACACGAACGCTTCAAGCTAGAAGAACAAAATTTGGTGAGCCAAGTGGGATTTGTGTACTGATCATTACCACCAAGTATCCTCAAGATTAGGTGAAAAAATATTTGCAGGTATTTCGGAAACTCGTTAATTCTTAGAAGGTTGGCAACCCCTCTCAATGAAAGTGCTTTTCCAGAGTCTGTGCCTAGGACTACTTGAAGAGGAAACAAACCATAGAGACAAAACTGAGAACTCCTTTATTTTGTCAAGTTTCAAAGAGCTACTACAAACCATGTTGGATTTAGAGTTCCAAATTCATCTATCTATATAGGAGAGAGCAGAGGAAAACCTAAATATAAAAAATGCTACTGTAGACGAACGCTTCAACCTAGAAGACCAAAATTTGGTGAGCCAATTGGGATTTGTGTACTGATCATTAAAACCAAGTATCATCAAGATTGGGTGAAAAAATATTTGCAGGTATTTCGGAAATGCGTTAATTCTTAGAAGCTTGACAACCCCTCTCAATGAAAGTGCTTTGAAACAGTCTTTGCCTAGGGCTATGAAGAGGAAACAAACCATAGAGACAAAACTGAGAACTCCTTTATTTTGTCAAGTTTCAAAGAGCTACTACGAACCATGTTGGATTTAGAGTTCCAAGTTCATCTATCTATATAGGAGAGAGCAGAGGAAACCTAAATATAAAAACTGCTACTGTAGACGAACGCTTCAACCTAGAAGAACAAAATTTGGTGAGCCAAGTGGGATTTGTGTACTGATCATTACCACCAAGTATCATCAAGATTGGGTAAAAAAATATTTGCTGGTATTTCGGAAACGCGTTAATTCTTAGAATCTTGACAACCACTCTGAATGAAAGTGCTTTTACACAGTCTGTGCATAGGGCTACTTAAAGAGGAAACAAAGCATAGAGACAAAACTGAGCACTCCTTTATTTTGTCAAGTTTCAAAGAGCTACTACAAACCATGTTGGATTTAGAGTTCCAAATTCATCTATCTATATAGGAGAGAGCAGATGGAAACCTAAATATAAAAACTGCTACTGTAGACGAACGCTTCAACCTGGAAGAACAAAATTTGGTGAGCCAAGTGGGATTTGTGTACTGATCATTACCACAATGTATCATCAAGATTGGGTGAAAAAATATTTGCAGGTATTTATGAAACTCGTTAATTCTTAGAAGGTTGGCAACCCCTCTCGATGAGAGTGCTGTTCCACAGTCTGTGCCTGGGCTACTTGAAGAGGAAACAAACCATAGAGACAAAACTGAGAACTCCTTTATTTGTCAAGATTCAAAGAGCTACAACAAACCATGTTGGATTTAGAGTTCCAATTTCATCTATTTATATAGGAGAGAACAGAAAGAAACCTAAATATAAAAACTGCTACTGTACACGAACGCTTCAACCTAGAAGAACAAAATTTGGTGAGCCAAGTCGGATTTGTGTACTAATCATTACCACCAAGTATTATCAAGATCGGGTGAAAAAATATTTCCTTGTATTTCGGAAACTCGTTAATTCTTAGAAGCTTGGCATCTTCTCTCAATGAAAGTGCTTTTCCACAGTCTGTGCTGAGGGCTACTTGAAGAGGAAACAAACCATAGAGACAAAACTGAGAACTTTTTTATTTTGTCAAGTTTCAAAGAGCTACTACAAACCATGTTGGATTTAGAGTTCCAAATTCATCTATCTATATAGGAGAGAACAGAGGGAAAACTAAATATAAAAACTGCTACTGTACACGAACGCTTCAACCGAGAAGAACAAAATTTCGAGAGCCAAGTGGGATTTGTGTACTAATCATTACCACCAAGTATCATCAAGATCGGGTGAAAAAATATTTGCTGGTATTTCGGAAAATCGTTAATTCTTAGAAGCTTGGCAACCCCTCTCGATGAAAGTGCTTTTCCACAGTCTGTGCTGAGGGCTACTTGAAGGGGAAACAAACCATGGAGACAAAACTAAGACCTCCTTTATTTTGTAAAGTTTCAAAGAGCTACTACAAACCATGTTGGATTTAGAGTTCCAAATTCATCTATCTATATAGGAGAGAACAGAGGGAAAACTAAATATAAATACTACTACTGTAGATGAACGCTTCAACCTAGAAGAACAAAATTTGGTGAGCCAAGTGAAATTTGTGTACTGATCATTACCACAAAGTATCATCAAGATTGGGTGAAAAAAATATTTGCTGGTATTTGGGAAACTCGTTAATTCTTAGAAGCTTGGCAACCCCTCTCAATGAAAGTGCTTTTCCACAGTCTGTGCTAGGGCTAGGAAGAGGAAACAAACCATAGACACAAAACTGAGAACTCCTTTATTTTGTCAAGTTTCAAAGAGCTTCTACGAACCATGTTGGATTTAGATTTCCAAATTCATCTATCTGTATAGGAGAGAACAGAGGGAAACCTAAATATAAAAACTGCTACTGTAGACGAACGCTTCAACCTAGAAGAACAAAATTTGGTTAGCCAAGTGGGATTTGTGTACTGATCATTACCACCAAGTATCATCAAGATTGGATGAAAAAATATTTGCAGGTATTTCGGAAACTCGTTAATTCTTAGAAGGTTGGCAACCCCTCTCAGTGAAAGTGCTTTTCCACAGTCTGTACATAGGGCTACTTAAAGATAAAACAAACCATAGAGACAAAACTGAGAACTCCTTTATTTTGTCAAGTTTCAAAGAGCTTCTACTAACCATGTTGAATTTTGAGTTCCAAATTCATCTATATATATAAGAGAGAACAGTGGGAAAACTAAATATAAAAACTACTACTGTAGATGAACGCTTCAACCTAGAAGAACAAAATTTGGTGAGCCAAGTGGAATTTGTGTACTGATCATTACCATCAAGTATCATCAAGATTGGGTGAAAAAAATATTTGCTGGTATTTCGGAAACTCGTTAATTCTTAGAAGCTTGGCAACCCCTTTCAATGAAAGTGCTTTTCCACAGTCTGTGCCTAGGGCTATGTGAAGAGGAAACAAACCATAGAGACAAAACTGAGAACTCCTTTATTTTGTCAAGTTTCAAAGAGCTTTTACGAATTATGTTGGATTTATATTTCCAAATTCATCTATCTATATATGAGAGAACAGAGGGAAACCTAAATATAAAAACTGCTACTGTAGACGAACGCTTCAACCCAGAAGAACAAAATTTGGTGAGCCAAATTGGATTTGTGTACTGATCATTAACACCAAGTATCATCAAGATTGGGTGAAAAAATATTTCCTGGTATTTTGGAAACTCGTTAATTCTTGGAAGCTTGGCAACCCCTCTCAATGAAATTGCTTTTCTACAGTCTGTGCCTAGGGCTACTTGAAGAGGAAACAAACCATAGAGACAAAACTGAGAACTCCTTTATTTTGTCAAGTTTCAAAGAGCTACTATGAACCATGTTGGATTTAGAGTTCCAAATTCATCTATCTATATAGGAGAAAGCAGAGGAAACCTAAATATAAAAACTGCTACAGTAGATGAACGCTTCAACCTAGAAGAACAAAATTTGGTGATCCAAGTGGGATTTTTGTACTGATCATTACCACAAAGTATCATCAAGATTGGGTGAAAAAGTGTTTGCTCGTATTTCGGAAACTCGTTAATTCTTAGCAGCTTGGCAACCCATCTCAATGAAAGTGCTTTTCCACAAACTGTGCCTATGGCTACTTGAAGAGGAAACAAACCATAGAGAAAAAACTGAGAACTCCTTTATTTTGTCAAGTTTCAAAGAGCTACTACAAACCATGTTGGATTTAGAGTTCCAAATTCATCTATCTATATAGGAGAGAACAGAAGGAAACCTAAATATAAAAACTGCTACTGTACACGAACACTTCAACCTAGAAGAAAAATTACGTGACCCAATTGGGATTTGTGTACTAATCATTACCACCAAGTATCATCAAGATCGGGTGAAAGAATATTTGCTGGTATTTCGGAAACTCATTAATTCTTAGAAGCTTGGCAACCCCTCTCAATGAAAGTGCTTTTAAACAATCTGTGCTGAAGGCTACTTGAAGAGGAAACAAACCATAGAGTCAAAACTGAGAACTCCTTTATTTTGTAAAGTTTCAAAGAGCTACTACAAACCATGTTGGATTTAGTGTTCCAACTTCATCTATCTATATAGGGGATAACAGTGGGAAAACAAAATATAAAAACTACTACTGTAGATGAACGCTTCAACCTAGAAGAACACAATTTGGTGAGCCAAGTGGGATTTGTGTCCTGATCATTACCACCAAGTATCATCAAGATTGGGTGAAAAATATTTGCTGGTATTTGGGAAACTCGTTAATTCTTAGAAGCTTGGCAACCCCTCTCAATGAAATTGCTTTTGCAAGTCTGTGCCTAGGGCTACTTGAAGAGGAAACAAACCATAGAGACAAAACTGAGAACTCCTTTATTTTTTCAAGTTTCAAAGAGCTACGACGAACCATGTTTAATTTAGAGTTCCAAATTCATCTATCTATATAGGAGAGAGCAGAGGAAACCTAAATATAAAAACTGCTACTGTAGACGAACGCTTCAACCTAGAAGAACAAAATTTGGTGAGCCAAGTGGGATTTGTGTACTGATCATTACCACACAGTATCATCAAGATTGGGTGAAAAAGTGTTTGCTCGTAATTCGGAAACTCGTTAATTCTTAGAAACTTTGCAACCCATCTCAATGAAAGTGGTTTTCCACAGTCTGTGCCTAAGGCTACTTGAAGAGGAAACAATCCATAGAGACAAAACTGAGAACTCCTTTATTTTGTCAAGTTTCAAAGAGCTACTACAAACCATGTTGGATTTAGAGTTCCAAATTCATCTATCTATATAGGAGAGAACAGAGGGAAAACTAAATATAAAAACTGCTACTGTACACGAACGCTTCAACCGAGAAGAACAAAATTTCGTGAGCCAAGTGGGATTTGTGTACTAATCATTACCACCAAGTATCATCAAGATCGGGAGAAAAAATATTTGCTGGTATTTCGGAAAATCGTTATTTCTTAGAAGCTTGGCAACCCCTCTCGATGAAAGTGCTTTTCCACAGTCTGTGCTGAGGGCTACTTGAAGGGGAAACAAACCATGGAGACAAAACTAAGACCTCCTTTATTTTGTAAAGTTTCAAAGAGCTACTGCAAACCATGTTGGATTTAGAGTTCCAAATTCATCTATCTATATAAGAGAGAACAGAGGGAAAATTAAATATAAATACTACTACTGTAGATGAACGCTTCAACCTAGAAGAACAAAATTTGGTGAGCCAAGTGCAATTTGTGTACTGATCATTACCACCAAGTATCATCAAGATTGGGTGAAAAAAATATTTGCTGGTATTTAGGAAACTCGTTAATTCTTAGAAGCTTGGCAACCCCTCTCAATGAAAGTGCTTTTCCACAGTCTGTGCCTAGGGCTAGGAAGAGGAAACAAACCATAGAGACAAAACTGAGAACTCCTTTATTTTGTCAAGTTTCAAAGAGCTACTACGAACCATGTTGGATTTAGATTTCCAAATTCATCTATCTGTATAGGAGAGAACAGAGGGAAACCTAAATATAAAAACTGCTACTGTAGACGAACGCTTCAACTTAGATGAACAAAATTTGGTGAGCCAAGTGGGATTTGTGTACTGATCATTACCACCAAGTATCATCAAGATTGGGTGAAAAAATATTTGCAGGTATTTCGGAAACTCGTTAATTCTTAGAAGGTTGGCAACCCCTCTCAGTGAAAGTGCTTTTCCACAGTCTGTGCATAGGGCTACTTAAAGAGAAAACAAACCATAGAGACAAAACTGAGAACTCCTTTATTTTGTCAAGTTTCAAAGAGCTTCTACTAACCATGTTGAATTTTGAGTTCCAAATTCATCTATATATATAAGAGAGAACAGTGGGAAAACTAAATATAAAAACTACTACTGTAGATGAATGCTTCAACCTAGAAGAACAAAATTTGGTGAGCCAAGTGGAATTTGTGTACTGATCATTACCATCAAGTATCATCAAGTTTGGGTGAGAAAAATATTTGCTGGTATTTCGGAAACTCGTTAATTCTTAGAAGCTTGGCAACCCCTTTCAATGAAAGTGCTTTTCCACAGTCTGTGCCTAGGGCTATGTGAAGAGGAAACAAACCATAGAGACAAAACTGAGAACTCCTTTATTTTGTCAAGTTTCAAAGAGCTTCTACGAACCATGTTGGATTTAGATTTCCAAATTCATCTATCTATATATGAGAGAACAGAGGGAAACCTAAATATAAAAACAGCTACTGTAGACGAACGCTTCAACCTAGAAGAACAAAATTTGGTGAGCCAAGTGGGATTTGTGTACTGATAATTAACACCAAGTATCATCAAGATTGGGTGAAAAAATATTTGCTGGTATTTCGGAAACTCGTTAATTCTTGAAAGCTTGGCAACCCCTCTCAATGAAATTGCTCTTCTACAGTCTGTGCCTAGGGCTACTTGAAGAGGAAACAAACCATAGAGACAAAACTGAGAACTCCTTTATTTTGTCAAGTTTCAAAGATCTACTATGAACCATGTTGGATTTAGAGTTCCAAATTCATCTATCTATATAGGAGAAAGCAGAGGAAACCTAAATATAAAAACTGCTACTGTAGATGAACGCTTCAACCTAGAAGAACAAAATTTGGTGAGCCAAGTGGGATTTGTGTACTGATCATTACCATAAAGTATCATCAAGATTGGGTGAAAAAGTGTTTGCTCGTATTTCGGAAACTCGTTAATTCTTAGAAGCTTGCCAACCCCTCTCAATAAAATTGCTTTTCCACAAACTGTGCCTATGGCTACTTGAAGAGGAAACAAACCATAGAGAAAAAACTGAGAACTCCTTTATTTTGTCAAGTTTCAAAGAGCTACTACAAACCATGTTGGATTTAGAGTTCCAAATTCATCTATCTATATAGGAGAGAACAGAAGGAAACCTAAATATAAAAACTGCTACTGTACACGAACGCTTCAACCTAGAAGAACAAAATTCCGTGAGCCAATTGGGATTTGTGTACTAATCATTACCACCAAGTATCATCAAGATCGGGTGAAAAAATATTTGCTGGTATTTCGGAAACTCATTAATTCTTAGAAGCTTGGCAACCCCTCTCAATGAAAGTGCTTTTAAACAATCTGTGCTGAAGGCTACTTGAAGAGGAAACAAACCATAGAGACAAAACTGAGAACTCCTTTATTTTGTAAAGTTTCAAAGAGCTACTACAAACCATGTTGGATTTAGTGTTCCAAATTCATCTATCTATATAGGGGAGAACAGTGGGAAAACAAAATATAAAAACTGCTACTGTAGATGAACGCTTCAACCTAGAAGAACAAAATTTGGTGAGCCAAGTGGGATTTGTGTCCTGATCATTACCACCAAGTATCATCAAGATTGGGTGAAAAATATTTGCTGGTATTTGGGAAACTCGTTAATTCTTAGAAGCTTGGCAACCCCTCTCAATGAAATTGCTTTTCCAAGTCTGTGCCTAGGGCTACTTGAAGAGGAAACAAACCATAGAGACAAAACTGAGAACTCCTTTATTTTTTCAAGTTTCAAAGAGCTACGACGAACCATGTTTAATTTAGAGTTCCAAATTCATCTATCTATATAGGAGAGAGCAGAGGAAACCTAAATATAAAAACTGCTATTGTAGACGAACGCTTCAACCTAGAAGAACAAAATTTGGTGAGCCAAGTGGGATTTGTGTACTAATCATTACCACCAAGTATCATCAAGATCGGGTGAAAAAATATTTGCTGGTATTTTGGAAAATCGTTAATTCTTAGAAGCTTGGCAACCCCTCTCGATGAAAGTGCTTTTCCACAGTCTGTGCTGAGGGCTACTTGAATTGGAAACAAACCATGGAGACAAAACTAAGACCTCCTTTATTTTGTAAAGTTTCAAAGAGCTACTACAAACCATGTTGGATTTAGAGTTCCAAATTCATCTATCTATATAGGAGAGAACAGAGGCAAAACTAAATATAAATACTACTACTGTAGATGAACGCTTCAACCTAGAAGAACAAAATTTGGTGAGCCAAGTGAAATTTGTGTACTGATCATTACCACCAAGTATCATCATGATTGGGTGAAAAAAAATATTTGCTGGTATTTGGGAAACTCGTTAATTCTTAGAAGCTTGGCAACCCCTCTCAATGAAAGTGCTTTTCCACAGTCTGTGCCTAGGGCTAGGAAGAGGAAACAAACCATAGAGACAAAACTGAGAACTCCTTTATTTTGTCAAGTTTCAAAGAGCTACTACGAACCATGTTGGATTTAGATTTCCAAATTCATCTATCTGTATAGGAGAGAACAGAGGGAAACCTAAATATAAAAACTGCTACTGTAGACGAACGCTTCAACCTAGAAGAACAAAATTTGGTGAGCCAAGTGGATTTGTGTACTGATCATTACCACCAAGTATCATCAAGATTGGGTGAAAAAATATTTGCAGGTATTTCGGAAACTCGTTAATGCTTAGAAGGTTGGCAACCCCTCTCAGTGAAAGTGCTTTTCCACAGTCTGTGCATAGGGCTACTTAAAGAGAAAACAAACCATAGAGACAAAACTGAGAACTCCTTTATTTTGTCAAGTTTCAAAGAGCTTCTACTAACCATGTTGAATTTTGACTTCCAAATTCATCTATATATATAAGAGAGAACAGTGGGAAAACTAAATATAAAAACTACTACTGTAGATGAACGCTTCAACCTAGAAGAACAAAATTTGGTGAGCCAAGTGGAATTTGTGTACTGATCATTACCATCAAGTATTATCAAGATCGGGTGAAAAAATATTTGCTGGTATTTCGGGAAGTCGTTAATTCTTAGAAGCTTGGCAACCCCTCTCAATGAAAGTGCTTTTCCACAGTCTGTGCTGAGGACGACTTGAAGAGGAAAAAACCATAGAGACAAAACTGAGACCTCCTTTATTTTGTCTAGTTTCAAAGAGCAACTACAAATCATGTTGGATTTAGAGTTCCACATTCATCTATCTATATAAGAGAGAACAGAGGGAAAACTAAATATAAAAACTACTAGTGTAGATGAACGCTTCAAACTAGAAGAACAAAATTTGGTGAGCCAAGTGGGATTTGTGTACTGATCATTACCACCAAGTATCATCAAGATTGGGTGAAAAATATTTGCTGGTATTTGGGAAACTCGTTAATTATTAGAAGGTTGGCAACCCCTCTCAATGAAAGTGCTTTTACACAGTCTGTGCTTAGGGCTACTTAAAGCGGAAACAACCATAGAGACAAAACTGAGAACGCCTTTATTTTGTCAAGTTTCAAAGAGCTACTACAAACCATGTTGGATTTAAAGTTCCAAATTCATGTATCTATATAGGAGAGAGCAGAGGGAAACCTAAATATAAATACTGCTACTGTAGACGAACGCTTCAACCTAGAAGAACAAAATTTGGTGAGCCAAGTGGGATTTGGGTACTGATCATTTCCACCAAGTATCATCAAGATTGGGTGAAAAAATATATGCTGGTATTTCGGAAACTCGTTAATTCTTAGAAGCATGACAACCCCTCTCAATGAAAGTGCTTTTGCACAGTCTGTGCTTAGGGCTACTTAAAGAGGAAACAAACCATAGAGACAAAACTGAGAACTCTTTTATTTTGTCAAGTTTCAAAGAGCTACTACGAACCATGTTGGATTTAGAGTTCCAAATTCATCTATCTATATAGGAGAGAGCAGAGGGAATCCTAAATATAAAAACTGCTACTGTAGACGAACGCTTCAACCTAGAAGAACAAAATTTGGTTAGCCAAGTGAGATTTGTGTACTGATCATTACCACCAAGTATCATCAAGATTGGGTGAAAAAATATTTGCTGGTATTTCGGAAACTCGTTAATTCTTAGAAGGTTGGAAACCCCTATCAATGAAAGTGCTTTTCCACAGTCTGTGCCTAGGGCTACTTGAAGAGGAAACAAACCATAGAGACAAAACTGATAACTCCTTTATTTTGTCAAGTTTCAAAGTGCTACTACGAACCATGTTAGATTTAGAGTTCCAAATTCATCTATCTATATCAGAGAGAACAGAAGGAAACCTAAATATAAAAACTGCTACTGTACACGAACGCTTCACCCTAGAAGAACAAAACTTCATGAGCCAAGTGGGATTTTTGTACAAATCATTACCACCAAGTATCATCAAGATTGGGTGAAAAAATATTTGCTGGTATTTCGGAAACTCGTTAATTCTTAGAAGCTTGACAACCCCTCTCAATGAAAGTGCTTTTTCACAGTCTGTGCTTAGGGCTACTTGAAGAGGAAACAAACCATAGAGACAAAACTGAGAACTCCTTTATTTTGTGAAGTTTCAAAGAGCTACTACGAACCTTGTTGGATTTAGAGTTCCAAATTCATCTATCTATTTAGGACAGAGCAGATGGAATTCTAAATATAAAAACTGCTTCTGTAGACGAACGCTTCAACCTAGAAGAACAAAATTTTGTGAGCCAAGTGGGATTTGTGTACTGATCATTACCACCAAGTATCATCAAGATTGGGTGAAAAAATATTTGCTGGTATTTCGGAAACTCGTTAATTCTTAGAAGCTTGACAACCCCTCTCAATGAAAGTGCTTTTCCACAGTCTGTGCTTTGGGCTACTTAAAGAGGAAACAAACCATAGAGACAAAACTGAGAACTCCTTTATTTTGTCAAGTTTCAAGGAGCTACTACAAACCATGTTGGATTTAGAGTTCCAAATTCATCTATCTATATAGGAGAGAGCAGATGGAAATATAAATATAAAAACTGCTACTGTAGAAGAACGCTTCAACCTAGAAGAACAAAATTTGGTGAGCCAAGTGGGATTTGTGTACTGATCATTACCACCAAGTATCATCAAGATTGGGTGAAAAAATATATGCTGGTATTTCGGCAACGCGTTAATTCTTAGAAGCTTGACAACCCCTCTCAATGAAAGTGCTTTTCCACAGTCTGTGCTTCGGGCTACTTGAAGAGGAAACAAACCATAGAGACAAAACTGAGAACTCCTTTATTTTGTGAAGTTTCAAAGAGCTACTACGAACCGTGTTGGATTTAGAGTTCCAAATTCATCTATCTATATAGGAGAGAACAGAATGAAACCTAAATATAAATACTGCTACTGTACACGAACGCTTCAACGTATAAGAACAAAATTTGGTGAGCCAAGTGGGATTTGTGTACTGATCATTACCACCATGTATCATCAAGATTGCGTAAAAAAATATTTGCTGGTATTTCGGAAACTCATTAATTCTTAGAAGCTTGACAACCCCTTACGATGAAAGTGCTTTTCCACAGTCTGTGCCTAGGGCTACTTGAAGAGGAAACAAACCATAGAGAAAAAACTGATAACTCCTTTATTTTGTCAAGTTTCAAATCGCTACTACAAACCATGTTGGATTTAGAGTTCCAAATTCATCTATCTATATAGGATTGAGTAGATGGAAATCTAAATATAAAAACTGCTACTGTAGACGAACGGTTCAACCTAGAAGAACAAAATTTGGTGAGCCAAGTGGGATTTGTGTACTGATCATTACCACCAAGTATCATCAAGATTGGGTGAAAAAATATTTGCAGGTATTTCAAAAACTCGTTAATTCTTAGAAGGTTGGCAACACCTCTCAATGAAAGTGCTTTTCCACAGTCTGTGCCTAGGGAAACTTGAAGAGGAAACAAACCATAGAGACAAAACTGAGAACTCCTTTATTTTGTCAAGTTTCAAAGAGCTACTACAAACCATGTTGGATTTATAGTTCCACATTCATCTATCTATATAGGAGAGAAGAGAGGGAAAACTAAATATAAAAACTACTACTGTAGATGAACTCTTCAACCTAGAAGAATAAAATTGGGTGAGCCAAGTGGGATTTGTGTACTGATCATTTCCACCAAGTATCATCAAGATTGGCTGAAAAAATATATGCTGGTATTTCGGAAATGCGTTAATTCTTAGAAGCTTGACAACCCCTCTCAATGAAAGTGCTTTTCCACAGTCTGTGCTTTGGGCTACTTGAAGAGGAAACAAACCATAGAGACAAAACTGAGAACTCCTTTATTTTGTGAAGTTTCAAAGAGCTACTACGAACCGTGTTGGATTTAGAGTTCCAAATTCATCTATCTATATAGGACAGAGCAGAGGGAATCTTAAATATAAAAACTGCTTCTGTAGATGAACGCTTCAACCTAGAAGAACAAAATTTTGAGCCAAGTGGGATTTGTGTACTGATCATTACCAACAAGTATCATCAATATTGGGTGAAAAAATATTTGCAGGTATTTCGGATACTCGTTAATTCTTAGAAGCTTGGCAACCCCTCTCAATGAAAGTGCTTTTCCACAGTCTGTGCCTAGGGCTACTTGAAGAGGAAACAAACCATAGATACAAAACTGAGAACTCCTTTATTTTGTCAAGTTTCAAAGAGCTACTCCTAACCATGTTGGATTTAGAGTTCCAAATTCATCTATCTATATAGGAGAGAACAAAAGGAAACCTAAATATAAAAACTGCTTCTGTACACGAACGCTTCAACCTAGAAGAACAAAATTTGGTGAGCCAAGAGGGATTTGTGTCCTGATCATTACCACCAAGTATCATCAAGATTGGGTAAAAGAAATATTTGCTGGTATTTCGGAAACTCGTTAATTCTTAGAAGCTTGGCAACCCCTCTCGATGAAAGTGCTTTTCCACAGTCTGTGCCTAGGGCTACATGAAGACTAAACAAACCATAGAGACAAAACTGAGAACTCCTTTATTTTGTCAAGTTTCAAAGAGATACTACAAACCACGTGGGATTTAGAGTTCCAAATTCATCTATCTATATAGGAGAGAACAGAAGGAAACCTAAATATAAAACTGCTACTGTACACGAACGCTTCAACCTAGAAGAACAAAATTTCGTGAGCCAAGTGGGATTTGTGTACTAATCATTTTCACCAAGTATGATCAAGATCGGGTGAAAAAATATTTGCTGGTATTTCGGGAAGTCTTTAATTCTTAGAAGCTTGGCAACCCCTCTCAATGAAAGTGCTTTTCCACAGTCTGTGCTGAGGGCTACTTGAAGAGGAAAAAACCATAGAGACAAAACTGAGACCTCCTTTATTTTGTCAAGTTTCAAAGAGCTACTACAAATCATGTTGGATTTAGAGTTCCACATTCATCTATCTATATAGGAGAGAACAGAGGGAAAACTAAATATAAAAACTACTACTGTAGATGAACGCTTAAACCTAGAAGAACAAAATTGGGTGAGCCAAGTGGGATTTGGGTACTGATCATTTCCACCAAGTATCATCAAGATTGGGTGAAAAAATATATGCTGGTATTTCGGAAACTCGTTAATTCTTAGAAGCATGACAACCCCTCTCAATGAAAGTGCTTTTGCACAGTCTGTGCTTAGGGCTACTTAAAGAGGAAACAAACCATAGAGACAAAACTGAGAACTCTTTTATTTTGTCAAGTTTCAAAGAGCTACTACGAACCATGTTGGATTTAGAGTTCCAAATTCATCTATCTATATAGGAGAGAGCAGAGGGAATCCTAAATATAAAAACTGCTACTGTAGACGAACGCTTCAACCTAGAAGAACAAAATTTGGTTAGCCAAGTGAGATTTGTGTACTGATCATTACCACCAAGTATCATCAAGATTGGGTGAAAAAATATTTGCTGGTATTTCGGAAACTCATTAATTCTTAGAAGGTTGGAAACCCCTATCAATGAAAGTGCTTTTCCACAGTCTGTGCCTAGGGCTACTTGAAGAGGAAACAAACCATAGAGACAAAACTGATAACTCCTTTATTTTGTCAAGTTTCAAAGTGCTACTACGAACCATGTTGGATTTAGAGTTCCAAATTCATCTATCTATATCAGAGAGAACAGAAGGAAACCTAAATATAAAAACTGCTACTGTACACGAACGCTTCATCCTAGAAGAACAAAACTTCATGAGCCAAGTGGGATTTGTGTACAAATCATTACCACCAAGTATCATCAAGATTGGGTGAAAAAATATTTGCTGGTATTTCGGAAACTCGTTAATTCTTAGAAGCTTGACAACCCCTCTCAATGAAAGTGCTTTTCCACAGTCTGTGCCTAGGGCTACTTGAAGAGGAAACAAACCATAGAGACAATACTGAGAACATCTTTATTTTGTCAAGTTTCAAAGAGCTACTACAAACCATGTTGGATTTAGAGTTCCACATTCTTCTATCTATATAGGAGAGAACAGAGGGAAAACTAAATATAAAAACTACTACTGTAGATGAACGCTTCAACCTAGAAGAACAAAATTTGGTGAGCCAAGTGGGATTTGTGTACTGATCATTACCACCAAGTTTCATCAAGATTGGGTGAAAAAATATTTGCTGGTATTTCGGAAATGCGTTAATTCTTAGAAGCTTGACAACCCCTCTCAATGAAAGTGCTTTTCCACAGTCTGTGCTTAGGGCTACTTGAAGAGGAAACAAACCATAGAGACAAAACTGAGAACTCCTTTCTTTTGTGAAGTTTCAAAGAGCTACTACGAACCTTGTTGGATTTAGAGTTCCAAATTCATCTATCTATTTAGGACAGAGCAGAGGGAATTCTAAATATAAAAACTGCTTCTGTAGACGAACGCTTCAACCTAGAAGAACAAAATTTGGTGAGCCAAGTGGGATTTGTGTACTGATCATTACCACCAAGTATCATCAAGATTGGGTGAAAAAATATTTGCTGGTATTTCGGAAACTCGTTAATTCTTAGAAGCTTGACAACCCCTCTCAATGAAAGTGCTTTTCCACAGTCTGTGCTTTGGGCTACTTAAAGAGGAAACAAACCATAGAGACAAAACTGAGAACTCCTTTATTTTGTCAAGTTTCAAGGAGCTACTACAAACCATGTTGGATTTAGAGTTCCAAATTCATCTATCTATATAGGAGAGAGCAGATGGAAATATAAATATAAAAACTGCTACTGTAGAAGAACGCTTCAACCTAGAAGAACAAAATTTGGTGAGCCAAGTGGGATTTGTGTACTGATCATTACCACCAAGTATCATCAAGATTGGGTGAAAAAATATATGCTGGTATTTCGGCAACGCGTTAATTCTTAGAAGCTTGACAACCCCTCTCAATGAAAGTGCTTTTCCACAGTCTGTGCTTCGGGCTACTTGAAGAGGAAACAAACCATAGAGACAAAACTGAGAACTCCTTTATTTTGTGAAGTTTCAAAGAGCTACTACGAACCGTGTTGGATTTAGAGTTCCAAATTCATCTATCTATATAGGAGAGAACAGAATGAAACCTAAATATAAATACTGCTACTGTACACGAACGCTTCAACGTATAAGAACAAAATTTGGTGAGCCAAGTGGGATTTGTGTACTGATCATTACCACCATGTATCATCAAGATTGCGTAAAAAAATATTTGCTGGTATTTCGGAAACTCATTAATTCTTAGAAGCTTGACAACCCCTTACGATGAAAGTGCTTTTCCACAGTCTGTGCCTAGGGCTACTTGAAGAGGAAACAAACCATAGAGAAAAAACTGATAACTCCTTTATTTTGTCAAGTTTCAAATCGCTACTACAAACCATGTTGGATTTAGAGTTCCAAATTCATCTATCTATATAGGATTGAGTAGATGGAAATCTAAATATAAAAACTGCTACTGTAGACGAACGGTTCAACCTAGAAGAACAAAATTTGGTGAGCCAAGTGGGATTTGTGTACTGATCATTACCACCAAGTATCATCAAGATTGGGTGAAAAAATATTTGCAGGTATTTCAAAAACTCGTTAATTCTTAGAAGGTTGGCAACACCTCTCAATGAAAGTGCTTTTCCACAGTCTGTGCCTAGGGAAACTTGAAGAGGAAACAAACCATAGAGACAAAACTGAGAACTCCTTTATTTTGTCAAGTTTCAAAGAGCTACTACAAACCATGTTGGATTTATAGTTCCACATTCATCTATCTATATAGGAGAGAAGAGAGGGAAAACTAAATATAAAAACTACTACTGTAGATGAACTCTTCAACCTAGAAGAATAAAATTGGGTGAGCCAAGTGGGATTTGTGTACTGATCATTTCCACCAAGTATCATCAAGATTGGCTGAAAAAATATATGCTGGTATTTCGGAAACGCGTTAATTCTTAGAAGCTTGACAACCCCTCTCAATGAAAGTGCTTTTCCACAGTCTGTGCTTTGGGCTACTTGAAGAGGAAACAAACCATAGAGACAAAACTGAGAACTCCTTTATTTTGTGAAGTTTCAAAGAGCTACTACGAACCGTGTTGGATTTAGAGTTCCAAATTCATCTATCTATATAGGACAGAGCAGAGGGAATCTTAAATATAAAAACTGCTTCTGTAGATGAACGCTTCAACCTAGAAGAACAAAATTTTGAGCCAAGTGGGATTTGTGTACTGATCATTACCAACAAGTATCATCAATATTGGGTGAAAAAATATTTGCAGGTATTTCGGATACTCGTTAATTCTTAGAAGCTTGGCAACCCCTCTCAATGAAAGTGCTTTTCCACAGTCTGTGCCTAGGGCTACTTGAAGAGGAAACAAACCATAGATACAAACTGAGAACTCCTTTATTTTGTCAAGTTTCAAAGAGCTACTCCTAACCATGTTGGATTTAGAGTTCCAAATTCATCTATCTATATAGGAGAGAACAAAAGGAAACCTAAATATAAAAACTTCTTCTGTACACGAACGCTTCAACCTAGAAGAACAAAATTTGGTGAGCCAAGAGGGATTTGTGTCCTGATCATTACCACCAAGTATCATCAAGATTGGGTAAAAGAAATATTTGCTGGTATTTCGGAAACTCGTTAATTCTTAGAAGCTTGGCAACCCCTCTCGATGAAAGTGCTTTTCCACAGTCTGTGCCTAGGGCTACATGAAGACTAAACAAACCATAGAGACAAAACTGAGAACTCCTTTATTTTGTCAAGTTTCAAAGAGATACTACAAACCACGTGGGATTTAGAGTTCCAAATTCATCTATCTATATAGGAGAGAACAGAAGGAAACCTAAATATAAAACTGCTACTGTACACGAACGCTTCAACCTAGAAGAACAAAATTTCGTGAGCCAAGTGGGATTTGTGTACTAATCATTTTCACCAAGTATGATCAAGATCGGGTGAAAAAATATTTGCTGGTATTTCGGGAAGTCTTTAATTCTTAGAAGCTTGGCAACCCCTCTCAATGAAAGTGCTTTTCCACAGTCTGTGCTTAGGGCTACTTGAAGAGGAAAAAACCATAGAGACAAAACTGAGACCTCCTTTATTTTGTCAAGTTTCAAAGAGCTACTACAAATCATGTTGGATTTAGAGTTCCACATTCATCTATCTATATAGGAGAGAACAGAGGGAAAACTAAATATAAAAACTACTACTGTAGATGAACGCTTAAACCTAGAAGAACAAAATTTGGTGAGCCAAGTGGGATTTGTGTACTGATCATTACCACCAAGAATCATCAAGATTGGGTGAAAAATATTTGCTGGTATTTGGGAAACTCTTTAATTATTAGAAGCTTGGCAACCCCTCTCAATGAAAGTGCTTTTACACAGTCTGTGCTTAGGGCTACTTAAAGCGGAAACAAACCATAGAGACAAAACTGAGAACTCCTTTATTTTGTCAAGTTTCAAAGAGCTACTACAAACCATGTTGGATTTAAAGTTCCAAATTCATGTATCTATATAGGAGAGAGCAGAGGGAAACCTAAATATAAATACTGCTACTGTAGACGAACGCTTCAACCTAGAAGAACAAAATTTGGTGAGCCAAGTGGGATTTGGGTACTGATCATTTCCACCAAGTATCATCAAGATTGGGTGAAAAAATATATGCTGGTATTTCGGAAACTTGTTAATTCTTAGAAGCATGACAACCCCTCTCAATGAAAGTGCTTTTCCACAGTCTGTGCTTAGGGCTACTTAAAGAGGAAACAAACCATAGAGAAAAAACTGAGAACTCTTTTATTTTGTCAAGTTTCAAAGAGCTACTACGAACCATGTTGGATTTAGAGTTCCAAATTCATCTATCTATATCAGAGAGAATAGAAGGAAACCTAAATATAAAAACTGCTACTGTGCACGAACGCTTCAACCTAGAAGAACAAAATTTCATGAAACAATTGGGATTTGTGTACAAATCATTACCACCAAGTATCATCAAGATCGGGTGAAAAAATATTTGCTGGTATTTCGGAAACTCCTTAATTCTTAGAAGCTTGGCAACTTCTCTCAATGAAAGTGCTTTTCCACAGTCTATGCTGAGGGCTACTTGAAGAGGAAACAAACATTAGAGACAGAACTGAGAACTCCTTTATTTTGTCTAGTTTCAAATAGCTACTACAAACCATGTTGGATTTAGAGTTCCACATTCATCTATCTATATAGGAGAGAACAGAGGGAAAACTAAATATAAAAACTACTACTGTAGATGAACGCTTCAACCTAGAAGAACAAAATTTGGTGAGCCAAGTGGGATTTGTGTACTGATCATTACCACCAAGTTTCATCAAGATTGGGTGAAAAAATATTTGCTGGTATTTCGGAAATGCGTTAATTCTTAGAAGCTTGACAACCCCTCTCAATGAAAGTGCTTTTCCACAGTCTGTGCTTAGGGCTACTTGAGGAGGAAACAAACCATAGAGACAAAACTGAGAACTCCTTTATTTTGTGAAGTTTCAAAGAGCTACTACGAACCTTGTTGGATTTAGAGTTCCAAATTCATCTATCTATTTAGGACAGAGCAGAGGGAATCCTAAATATAAAAACTGCTTCTGTAGACGAACGCTTCAACCTAGAAGAACAAAATTTGGTGAGCCAAGTGGGATTTGTGTACTGATCATTACCACCAAGTATCATCAAGATTGGGTGAAAAAATATTTGCTGGTATTTCGGAAACTCGATAATTCTTAGAAGCTTGACAACCCCTCTCAATGAAAGTGCTTTTCCACAGTCTGTGCTTTGGGCTACTTAAAGAGGAAACAAACCATAGAGACAAAACTAGAACTCCTTTATTTTGTCAAGTTTCAAGGAGCTACTACAAACCATGTTGGATTTAGAGTTCCAAATTCATCTATCTATATAGGAGAGAGCAGATGGAAATATAAATATAAAAACTGCTAGTGTAGACGAACGCATCAACCTAGAAGAACAAAATTTGGTGAGCCAAGTGGGATTTGTGTACTGATCATTACCACCAAGTATCATCAAGATTGGGTGAAAAAATATATGCTGGTATTTCGGAAACGCGTTAATTCTTAGAAGCTTGACAACCCCTCTCAATGAAAGTGCTTTTCCACAGTCTGTGCTTCTTGCTACTTGAAGAGGAAACAAACCATAGAGACAAAACTGAGAACTCCTTTATTTTGTGAAGTTTCAAAGAGCTACTACGAACCGTGTTGGATTTAGAGTTGCAAATTCATCTATCTATATAGGACAGAGCAGAGGGAATCTTAAATATAAAAACTGCTTCTGTAGACGAACGCTTCAACCTAGAAGAACAAAATGTGGTGAGCCACGTTGGATTTGTGTACTGATCTTACCACCAAGTATCATCAATATTGGGTGAAAAAATATTTGCAAGTATTTCGGAAACTCGTTAATTCTTAGAAGTTTGGCAACCCTCTCAATGAAAGTGCTTTTCCACAGTCTGTGCCTAGGGCTACTTGAAGAGGAAACAAACAATAGATACAAAACTGAGAACTCCTTTATTTTGTCAAGTTTCAAAGAGCTACTCCAAACCATGTTGGATTTAGAGTTCCAAATTCATCTATCTATATTGGAGAGAACAGAAGGAAACCTAAATATAAAAACTGCTACTGTACAAGAACGCTTCAACCTATAAGAACAAAATTTGGTGAGCCAAGTGGGATTTGTGTACTGATCATTACCACCAAGTATCATCAAGATTGCGTAAAAAAATATTTGCTGGTATTTCGGAAACTCGTTAATTCTTAGAAGCTTGGCAACCCCTTTCGATGAAAGTGCTTTTCCACAGTCTGTGCCTCGGGCTATTTGAAGAGGAAACAAACCATAGAGAAAAAACTGATAACTCCTTTATTTTGTCAAGTTTCAAAGAGCTACTACAAACCATGTTGGATTTAGTGTTCCAAATTCATCTATCTATATAAGAGAGAACAGAAGGAAACCTAAATATAAAAACTGCTAATGTACACGAACGCTTCAACCTAGAAGAACAAAATTTCATGAGCCAAGTGGGATTTGTGTACAAATCATTACCACCAAGTATCATCAAGATCGGGTGAAAAAATATTTGCTGGTATTTCGGAAACTCCTTAATTCTTAGAAGCTTGGCAACTTCTCTCAATGAAAGTGCTTTACCACAGTCTGTGCTGAGGGCTACCTGAAGAGGAAACAAACCTTAGAGACAGAACTGAGAACTCCTTTATTTTGTAAAGTTTCAAAGAGCTACTACAAACCATGTTGGATTTAGAGTTCCACATTCATCTATCTATATAGGAGAGAACAGAGGGAAAACTAAATATAAAACTACTACTGTAGATGAACGCTTCAACCTAGAAGAACAAAATTTGGTGAGCCAAGTGGGATTTGTGTACTGATCATTACCACCAAGTTTCATCAAGATTGGGTGAAAAAATATTTGCTGGTATTTCGGAAATGCGTTAATTCTTAGAAGCTTGACAACCCCTCTCAATGAAAGTGTTTTTCCACAGTCTGTGCTTAGGGCTATTTGAAGAGGAAACAAACCATAGAGACAAAACTGAGAACTCCTTTATTTTGTGAAGTTTCAAAGAGCTACTATGAACCATGTTGGATTTAGAGTTCCAAATTCATCTATCTATTTAGGACACAGCAGAGGGAATCCTAAATATAAAAACTGCTTCTGTAGACGAACGCTTCAACCTAGAAGAACAAAATTTGGTGAGCCAAGTGGGATTTGTGTACTGATCATTACCACCAAGTATCATCAAGATTGGGTGAAAAAATATTTGCTGGTATTTCGGAAACTCATTAATTCTTAGAAGCTTGACAACCCCTCTCAATGAAAGTGCTTTTCCACAGTCTGTGCTTAGGGCGACTTAAAGAGGAAACAAACCATAGAGACAAAACTGAGAACTCCTTTATTTTGTCAAGTTTCAAAGAGCTACTACAAACCATGTAGGATTTAGAGTTCCAAATTCATCTATATATAGGAGAGAGCAGATGGAAATATAAACATAAAAAACTGCTATTGTAGGACAGAACACTTCAACCTAGAAGAACAAAAATTTGGTGAGCCAAGTGGGATTTGTGTACTGATCATTACCACCAAGTATCATAAAGATTGGGTGAAAAAATAATTCCTGGTATTTTGGAAAATCGTTAATTCTTAGAAGCTTGGAAACTTCTCTCAATGAAAGTGCTTTTCCACAGTCTGTGCTGAGGGCTACTTGAAGAGGAAACAAAGCCTCGAGACAAAACTGAGATCTCCTTTATTTTGTCAAGTTTCAAAGAGCTACTACAAACCATGTTGGATTTAGAGTTCCAAATTCATCTACCTATATAGGAGAGAAGAGGGAATCCTAAATATAAAAACTGCTACTATAGACGAACGCTTCAACCTGAGAAGAACAAAATTTGGTGAGCCAAATGAGACTTGTGTACTGATCATTACCACCAAGTATCATCAAGATTTGGTGAAAAAAATATTTGCTGGTATTTCGGAAACTCGTTAATTCTTAGAAGCTTGGCAACCCCTCTCAATGAAAGTGCTTTTCCAGAGTCTGAGCCTAGGGCTACGTGAAGAGGAAACAAACCATAGAGACAAAACTGAGAACTCCTTTATTTTGTCAAGTTTCAAAGAGCTACTACGAACCATGTTGAATTTAGATTTCCAAATTCATCTATCTATATAGGAGAGAACAGAGGGAAACCTAAATATAAAAACTGCTACTGTAGACGAACGCTTCAACCTAGAAGAACAAAATTTGGTGAGCCAAGTGGGATTTGAGTACTGTTCATTACCCCCAAGTATCCTCAAGATTGGGTGAAAAAATATTTGCTGGTATTTCGGAAACTCGTTAATTCTTAGAAGCTTGGCAACCCCTCTCAATGAAAGTGCTTTTCCACAGTCTGTGCATAGGACTACTTAAAGAGGAAACAAAGCATAGAGACAAAACTGAGCACTCCTTTATTTTGTCAAGTTTCAAAGAGCTACTACAAACCATGTTCGATTTAGAGTTCCAAATTCATCTATCTATATAGGAGAGAGCAGATGGAAACCTAAATATACAAACTACTACTGCAGACGAACGCTTCAACCTAGAAGAACAAAATTTGGTGAGCCAAGTGGGATTTATGTACTGATCATTACCACCAAGTATCATCAAGATTGGGTGAAAAAGTGTTCGCTCGTATTTCGGAAACTTGTTAATTCTTTGAAGGTAGGCAACCCCTCTCAATGAAAGTGCTTTTACTCAGTCTGTGCTTAGGGCTACTTAAAGAGGAAACAAACCATAGAGACAAAACTGAGA